>NC_066853.1:24179172-24479172 GCF_001640805.2 Lates calcarifer
CAGGTGAAAGCCTGTCGACCTTCTGTTAGCTCAAATCATACCTGTGACTGGATCTAGTTAACTACAGGAGATTAATTACTTTGGTTTGTCTCTGTGGACAGTGTGTTAGCTTACACACTAATCCTTACCATATTTGTCTTTATACAATCAACTAAAATCTGCAAAATAGCACATTGCACACATGCAAGCAAATACTTCACCCTGCTCAGCATTATTGGCTATTGATAGGCTTGTCCCCACAAAGTACACCCAGTGCTGCTTGCAGCAGGGTGCTTCTAGCACTGTTTTCATTCCAGGATCTGAAGCAGTGCAGAGACAGCACAGCCAGATAGTCGTCTTGCATAATGACGCTCAACCCACAACTCGAGACAAGAGCACATGCTGTTCTTAACTTCAACTTCAAACTGTAAACAGCCTTCTTCAGGAAGTTGAAAACAAAGTGCAACAGAGTGCGAGAGAGCAACATGGGGCTTGGAGATTTATCATCTTTGTCAGTGTGATGTTTAATTTATGAACAATATAGTTTTAACATGGAGGAAAGAAATCAGAGTCCAAATCAACAACAGTGAGTGAAGGGATTTCCTGGTGAAAGAGTTGGGGGGGGGAGTTAAAAATTAGAGTATAACATTATTGTGGTTCATAAGCTGCAATACTGCGCTCTCTCATTGTCCTCATCTGTCCATCCACCCGTCCATCCAGCCACTGTGCTCCCCACAGGGGTGCAGCTTGTTAGTTAGAAGGTTGAACCCTCTCACCCCACACAAACATCAACACCCCCCCACACCACCCACCCCTCACCCAACACACACACACACACACACACACACACAAATTGGACCAAAGGTGAACTACAGAAATTACTACTGCTCCCGTTTCTCAGAAGCTGCAGTCGACTGCAGTTATGACACTTGACAAGAGAGCTGTGACTGACATGACTGGGGGGGTAAGATGGGTGACCTTTGGCCCAGTTGGAGGGAGAGGAGAGGACAGAAGAGGAGAGGAAAAGAGACGAGACACAAATGACCAGCTCAGCTTGTGACTAACTCAGCAGACTTGATGCGGTTGCGACGAATCAAGGCCAACTCATGATAGTAATGCAGAGTCAACAGGTTCACATTTCCCCACTGGTGCTCTGTCACTTCCTCATCTTTTAGTCTGTGACGATGGACGTCATTTTTTATGTCCAGTCTGCTGCAAGAGCTCTATTAATAGCACAAATCTTGGAAAGAAATAGGTAACCTTTGTAAGGGACTGTATGAAAATTATGAGGTAAGCAGGGGGCTCAGAAAAGGTGGAAAATGTTGTATTTTTTCTTTTTTTTCCATGAGGAGTGTTCAAAAGAAATATTAATAACCATGGATTGAAGCTTGCTTTTTAACAAAGTGAAACATGCCACCCCAGTAACTTTTCATCAGTCCCCAGGTCATAAATTCAAATGCACATTTACCCATTCAGAACTCTGGGTATTCAGTGGATGTAAAAAGTAATAAGGTCACTGCCATGTGGACAGTCAACTCTCTGGTGTCTCTCCTTCTGATACACCCGGGCCTGTTTATTTGCTTTGAGAACAGGTTCATTTGGGAGAAGCACTGTTGTCACTGGCGATAACTTCTACAAGTGCACGGGTGAGTGGGAGAAAACGACAAAATCATGTGAGCAAACAGCGCAGCACCAGAGCAAAAACCACAAACCAAATCCACAGCCCATCACTGTGATGCTGCCTGCTGAAGCACTTCACACGTCACATTGGGAGTTTCTCTGGGTTACTAGGCCTGAGTCATGGTCAGCTGCCGAGACCACTGTTTCCCAAAAACATGTCACAAACCAGTTTGGTCTACTCATTGTGAAAGAAGAAGCAGGGATTAATGGGCTCAGCAGCGTGAGCACAAAGAGTGAGAGAGTGCGTTGATGGGAGGAGCAGCTGTCAGGCTTGATGAGCGGAAGATAACAGTGTTTCTGTCGCTGGAGTCAATAACACATCAGTCAAGCAGACAGGTAAGTTTGTGACTGTTAAACACTGGAAGACAAAGAATCTGCTATGGCCTCGTGCCAACAAACACACAACGAGAAACTGACTGCATAGTAACTGTACACAGTCACAAGATAACAGACATGACTGATGTTACCTCCATGAATATGTCTGAAATGGTCTAAACATACATTTGGCCCAAACAAAAATATCTTTTCCATCATATTCTCACTCACAAATGCCAGTAAAAAGTACCTGAATTCTAAAAATGCGTTATGACTCTGCAATCCTGTACTTAAGCATAGCTGTACTTTGAACTGTGGGCCTGTTCTCTCTTTGTTTCTCAGAACTAGTTCAGAAGACATAAGATGAAAAGTCAGAGGATGATGAGTTATTACTATACCTCCTGAGGGGAAGATGGCAGCCTGTTTTTGTGATGTTCTCATGGTAAAAGTATTGTATTGCCTGTATTTGAGCAGATGTTAAGGTATGGTATGTGATTGTGCAGTTCTTACTTTGAGGATTTTTACATTGTTTGTTTTGGACATGTAGCCTCATTTCCTCATCTATCCTTTTCTATCTCATTAAACGCAGGCTTTACTAATCCCTAACTACTTCTACTAGTCTCCTGATATCAATTATATCATAGATATCACAATCAGTTCATCTCTAGTGTGAAGACGGAGCACGCTCCTGTGAAGAAACCTCTCTGAGACAATAGTGCCCACCATCTACTTTGTTGTTGCTTCTTCCCTCAATAGCTCTTTTGTTGGCTCTGTGGTCAGTGTATCCATGCAGAGAATGGCAAGGTACACACACACAGATGGGCTCAGTGTTTGGACAGCCACTGAAGGTCTATTTTAGCCTCAGAGCAGTCACCTGGAGATAAGAGCTCAGGGTTCAGCTGGTGGCAGGTGCCGGGGCGGAGGGGTGAGGGGTGGAGGGGTTGTGCGCTGGTATTTATTGTGATTTAATCATGTCAAATAGTACTCATCTCCTAGGACACAAAGATGCTCAAAATGAAGAAAGAATTGATCAATGAACTGATCTATTTATTTATTTGTTTGAACAGTATCCAGGTAACTCTGTGTATTAATACAAGCATCACTGATTGTCATGAGTCAGCGTGACATTTTATGGAGTGACTTGCATGGTGTGAGGGAGTTACATATAAACACACTGTCAACTGAACTAAAATATATGTATATATGAAGGTTCTAAAATCTCTTTGGCATTGGTTATGTAGACAAATGAAGCTAAATCTAATCTAAAGACATTCAGAAAGACTCCAACAACGTCCTTGGATTTGAAAGGGCTTTACAAAGAGCAGCAGCGCAGTGAAGGTTAAACCCACCTGGTCGACCATGGTAAACACTGCACTTGCTAAACATCGCCATGTTCATTTAGAGCATGTTAGCATGTTGATCTCAGCATATAGCTCAAAGAGCCAAACGGAGCTGCTAGCACGTCTGTAGGCTTTTGTCAGTACTGTAGAACGTGTTTTGAGCAATGTGGCAGGTTGAAACCTGTTCAGCTGTGATTTGATCGTGTTTGGGTGAGAGTGCCGAATGTTATCAGGGCAGGCAGATATGAATGCTCTGTACACTGTACACTATTTGGCCCACTTCTCTATAATGACCATATTTGTTTGCTGATTATATTTTAGCGGGCCTTCAGGCAAGACTGGTATCCTTTCTAGTCTGGTCAGTCCTGTTTTAATCCTTATCTCTTTCTTGGGGACATATTCTGAATGTAATGAGATGTGTACATATTCAACAGGACATAAGGTAAGTCTGGAGTCATACAAGGACTCGAATATATCTCCTCTCTAACCAGTTTAGATTACTTTAAACTTTCCCCTGTGACTGCAAACTTTTTTGCTGCCCTGCACCTTCTCACAGAGCTAGTCACTCGGGATAAGTCTGTGTGCTGAGTGTTGAAAATGTCAAAGGAAAAGGCAGAGTGTGAGGTGACAAAGAGGCCTAGGGAGTGAGAAAAACATGCTGAGACTGAACTCAGGCGGGTGGGGAAAAGAGGAAACTGGACCAAGCCATCTGAGAGGAAAGAACAGAGAAATGAAATAAGGAAGAGCGTTTGCTGCAGCAAGTGGAAACTTCAGCTGCCTGCTGCTGGATCATTGAGAACCAGCTCTGACCGGTCCTGTCCTGATGCACAGGATAGGACTCCATCCGTCAGAGCAGCCAAGTGAGGCTGTAAGATTAGCAAACACCAGCTGTATAGCTTCATTGACCTGACGTCATGTGCTGCTCCTTTTTATTAGAAGTCTTATATTTTAAAGGCTCATGTATTTTGGAGTGAAACCAGTGGACTTTACACCAAAAAACAGAAATGTGCTGTTCCTGTTTTCTTGTTTTCCAATTCCAATAAATTGTGGAAATTAGGGAGGAGATGTCTCTGAACCAGTGTTGACCCCTCTGTGTCTGGAAGGGACTTACAGCCATTCCAGCTACAGGGAAAACCTTAAAAACAAGATCCAGCCACCACCTAGAGGAGCCTGCTGCCAGATTCACACCACTACACAAAGCCACATCCACATGAGCTTGAATCAGCGACTGCTGCTGCATCTGGCCAGCTCCAATCTCACATTACTGAGCAACTCTTGACCTTAAGCATTCATTCATCTTTTTTTTTCCCCCACTTCCTCCCCTCGGTCCCGTCATTTCATGTGGTCATATGGAGTAAACAGAGCATATACTGTCCCTCCTCCATCTCACCCTGCCATCTCCTGCATGGTAAAAATAGTCCACAGCCTGATCTCACCACCTCATCCCAGGAGAAATTACTCCTTGTTTCTCTTGAACCTCATTCATTAAGGAGAACGTGTCCAGAAAATTTTGATTTCTCAAGTAAAAACCAAATCGATGGGCAGTTTGTTGGCAGTTTCAGGCAGAGAATCAGTCAGACGATCAGTCAACCAGCTAACAGGCGTATAAGAATGTTACCAGATGGTCCAGTGACATGGGAAAAAGGGAATGGGAATACAGGAAACATACATTTTAAGACATCCGACAGAAAGTAGATTAGAGAAGTGAGCTGAGCTCTGGACGCAGAGACCAAACCCAGGAAGCAGAGGGAGCAACAAACGACACAAAGAACAAGAGGAGGAGCTTCATGTTTGCCTGTGGGTGTGGATATATGTATATGTGCGTAGAGAGGGGGTCCGTCGTTACATTTTCTGAGGCTGTTTACAAGCTCAGAATCAGAGGAATGAAGAGGAGAGAGGAAATTAATCATCCCTCCACCACCTTTTCCTCCTCTCCTTCACTTCACTCCCTGTTTTCCATCGTTGAGACAGTGAATGCTGAGTGTGCATCCACAGGAGAAAATGAGGAAGTGAAGCAAAGAAAAGATAAAGAGAAGAAATAACACAGAAACAGGGAAAGGAGCCAAACAGTCTGGTTTAGGCTCATTAGAAGGAGCAAGGAAGGAGCTGGCACAAAGAAAGAAAGCATAGCAGTGGAAGAGCAAGATGAAAGAAATCTCTTATTATAGTCCCATGTAACTAAACACACACACACATACACACACACACACACACACACACACACACACACAAAGCGAGCTGGGTGGGTCACCTTGACCTGAGGAGTTTCTCTGATCCACAATGGCCAAGATGCTGCATCAGAGCTTCCCCCTCTCCTTCTGAGAAATAAAGGTTACAGGTTTCTTAAAATAGTTGTTTTCCTCAGTAACAACCCTTAACCCAGAGATTCAGGAAAAGACTGTTTTGATCTCTCTCTCAAACACACACACACACACATACACCAAGGCAGCAGCATAAATGAAACATTTGTTGGAGGCCTGCAGGGAGCTGTAACTCAGCTTACTGTGGGTTAGAGGCTCTCCACAGCTAAAACAACACAGCGTCAGACACACACACACACACACACACACACAGTCTGACATACAGTAACATACAGTCCTCCTGCATGCACATGAGATGGCAGTTATGGCAGCTGTGCGGCAGGCCTGGCCTTGCTGCGCGAGAGCAGCTGAAACTGGAGACGACAAAAACAACCAGGCTGAGACTAAAGACTGGAGAGCTGTGGGCGGGGGTTGAGGTGGTGGTGGGGGGTGGGGGGTTGAGGTTGTCAGTCAGGGTCCCAGTAGGCAACTGTGAAGCATGGGTGGGGAGACGCGCAAATACATACACACACACACACTTGGTTCCCCTGTTGCAGCTTCCTGTTTGTCTCCTCAGTGACGGTCTTTTCTCTGCTCTCACTGTGTTTTGTGATAAGTAACAGACGGCTCAGGCTGCAGGCAGCACTCGTCCACCATTCAGAAACTATGTAACATATATATTGAACAACTGAACATATGATCAAGTTTGTTGCAGAAACTATTTCCGGACTCGTGTAACACAAACCCAACTTCAATAAAAACTCTGTTGTGCTGTTAGAACAAATACACATCTGAACACACACCAAACACACTGGAAATCCATGTGTCCTCGTGTGGATTAAATAGTAATGAGGAGAGGTCTTTTTCTGGCTCCCAGCCAGAGCAGCAGAGCACAGTGAATAATAAATTACTAATACAGACTTACTCTTAACCACTCTCTCTCTCTCTCTCTCTCTGTATGTCTCTCTCTCTCTCTCACGTGGCCCCCTCTCTTGTGATGCAGCACTTTCTCTGACAGATGAGATCATCCTGACCACCGGCTTTCCTTATCCTCTCCATCCATCCATCCCTCCCTCTTCTCCTGTCTACAAGTCAATGTTCATCACTTTCTCCCAGTAGTCTTTTGCCATCCGCCCAGCCGTCTTTCACTTTACCTCCTCCTCCATCCACCTTTTCAAATCTTCCCACTCTCTAATGCATCTGCCTCTCTGTCTATCTCTTTGTCCACTGACCCTCTTGCTTCTACTTCTCTCCACTAGTGTCTGATTTTATCACTTCAGCTGTGCTGTAATCTACTCTCCTGCCTTTCCTTCCTCTTGTTCCCTCCTCCACTCTTCCCATGTCCTGCTTTTTACTCATTTCCCCTGATATCACATCTAGGTATTATGCCTAAAACAAGCTGTGTAAACCAGTTTTATTTCCTCCAGCTGATGGGGTTTAATTTTCTTTTGCGAACCTTCATTGTTTGCACCAGAAAGTGTTGTAGCTAAATTCAGTCATGTATCCTCATTTAATTGGTTCCAGTTAGTCTTGCAGTTGAAGGTCTGCAGTTGAAATTAGCCATCTGGACAACACCAGCACATTTCAAATGTGTGTGTTGGCCTTACAAATAAATACATGAAATGAAATAGACAAAAACAAGCTGGGTAATTTGTACAGACTACTTGCATGGCTAGAAAAAAGATTTATTTGCCTCTGAAATCTTGGTGTTACAAACCCTAATCGGACTTGGTCCTGAGTGTCTCCTGATGGTTGAGATGCTACCTTGACAAAATTAATAAGTTGACCATTTGAAAAGAAAAATGATCCGCTATAAGCATCTTCAGTCTGTGAATATAAGTATTGTAATTTTAATAAAAATTTCCCACTCACCGTCAGAGAGGTGAAGGTCATGCACATGCCTCCAAACCCATTCAACGCCAAAGCAAAGAAGATGAGTATGGACAGATCTGCAGGAAAAAGAGCAGATTAGCAACATAAACAGATGTGGCTACTCTGCTGACTCAAGACAAACTCCCACTCATCCCATCTGTTTGATTTAAGTGCTACCTCTACGTCAATACACTGTATGCGCCTCTGTGTAAATGTGCTGAATGACACTGCTCACCTACAAAAGCACTATGATTGAGCAGAGTGTGAGGCAGCATGGTCCCCTGAGTGGACACATGATGCCGTTAAAGTGATGTATGAGAGATGACGTGAGGAAAGATACATACTGTTGGGATCACTGGCTCCATAGGCGATGAGGAGGCAGGAAAAGGCAAAGCAGGCACTGGGAACACACAAAGTGAGGGTTTAAACAAGAGGAACCCAAATAAACCAAACAGTCCATAACCGTCCAACACATATTATCTCAGATTTTCTCGTCCAGCCTCACCTGCCCAGGAGTCTCAGCTTCCGTGGTCCATATTTGTCCATGACGATGCCCATGGGCAGAGTTATGGCCGACAGCAGGAAGGAGCCCACGGTAAAGGCCAGGTTCAGCATCTCATCCTGATCCTTGCAGATGGGCCAACCATTCATCTCTAGGTACTCTTCTGCTGGACTGTCAGAGGTGGACGTGTGGGATAGGTTGACGCTGGAGCTGTTATCTAAGAAGTGAGAGAAATAAGTGAGCAGAGAGGGAAAGATATCAGATCTGATCTGTCAGAGGCAGAAACGCTGTTTTTAACTGGATGATCTTGACAACATGTCTGATCTGTGATATTATATACCCAGAAGTGGAAAGTAATTAAGTACATTTACATAGGTACAATTCTGAGGCAGGTACTTGTACTTTTACTGCAGTATTACTACATTTCAGAGAGAAATGTTGTGTATATTTTGTTGATAATACTTCTGTATTTCTCATTTCTTTACAAATAATTTCAAATTGTTTTACTTTGTTGTTTCACTTCACCAATTCTCTGTGTACTAGAAGTTGTACTGCATTACGAAACAACATCCTGCTGAACCTGTTGATTATGGAGCTTTCCCTATGATCTCAAATAAATACCTACTTGGTATTTGAGGGGAGCTCATTGCTAATGTTACTCTTTGAGGAGTGAGCCTCTACATTTCCCCCCTCCCACTCTGAGAGCTGAGTTGATGGAAAAGCCAGTAAACTTATTAAAGGTCAAGTAAACACTCTGGAGCGAAAACAACACAATACAGGGTAAACAACCACCAGAAATAGGCACAACTGAACCCCTGCGAGGTCTGGGGGGGGGGGGGGGTTCTCTGTAACAGTTTCACTCAGACTAAGTGGGACTCAGTCTGCCTCCAGCTGGATGACTGGTAAACACAGTCCACTGAGTTCATGTGGAGTCTATTTTTGTCTATCTGTTCTAGTCGACTGTTGCCTCTGGTGAAACTCTGCTGATATTAACAGACAGAGAGGCAGACAGAGGACAAAGAGGAGGGCCGAAGGAGGAAAACAACTCCTCACTCACCTTGACTTGTTTTTGGTTAAACTGCCAGGAAAACAATAGAGAGATACTCAGCAGTTACCACATGTTTTGTATCTGGAGGAGGGAGGGAGCTGTAAAGTACTTAGTCATCAGTGTTTTCTTCATTTCAGTCCTGGGGGCAAGTTGACAACAGCAGCTTAAGTCCCTGCTGCATCTAATAAACAAGAGAACTGAAAATCTGCTTTCCTTCGTATTTAAAGGGCTGTGACGTGATATTGCTTTTAGCCTCTACTGGGCCAGCTCAAGGTAAAAGGGAGGAGGGATGAGGTGCTGACACTGGTCTCTTGGTTATGGCTAAGGGGAGAACTTAGAGGAACAACAGGATGCAATTTTGTCATATTAAATCCATCCTACTGCAGAAAACTGGCCGTGCCCTGAGAGAATGTAAGTGGGTGAAAGGTATCATGGCTTAGTAAACATCTGATGACTGCAGTGCTGTTTTAATGCTGGTACATGAATTCACTGAAGTATGTGGGGACACTTGAGCATTAAAAAACAAGCTGCTGAGAGGACTAGTTTGATTTAACATGAGCTGTGATGATCTGTGGGCTTTCAATAAAATTCATCTGCCTCTGCTGTGATCATCCTGTGAGGACCACGAATGTCGGCACCAGTATGAGAGGACATAATGAGAAATTTCAATTCATCCTCTGGGGACCATGAATGTCTATGAAATTTTATGCCAATCCATTGCTGAGATATTCATTCTGCCCCAAAGATGTCAGCTAATGATATCTAGCATGGCTAAAAAGTCCAAAATGAGGGCACTGATATCAGATTTCAGAGGCCCTTTGTGATCAATTCTCTCTGTCAATAGGTGGATTATGTGCTCTACCTCCCAGGCTGGTATTTGAGGTGTATTGGATCATTAAGTACAGACTAACAGAAGGTAGCAGCATCTGTCCCACAGCGGCCCCAACAACTGCTGACTAATCAAATGGCCGCAGCAACCCCAAGTCAACACACATAGAGCTCTGACTAAACACACACATGTACAGGCGAACACACCTGGGGGTATGAAGGCTGACTTGATCTTCTCTGAAAAGTTCTTCCTGATGAATCACACTGGGTTCACTGTACACCTGCTCTCCCTCAGAGCCTGTTTCTCTTTCATGTCAACACTTTTCTGTGTATGTTTTACTAAATTCCTTTTTTTCATGCCACTCCCTCTCTTTTATAAGTGTCTCCTATACATACAGCTGACGTCAAACAGACCCACCTTATACAGTCTTACGCTGTTTTGTTTTCTTAGCTTAAGAGTATCCCTTCATTTGCCTGTCGATAGCACTTGGACACACAACTTCACCTGACTATCAGCGTATTAAAGGAACACACCAACAGAAGACCAACAGAAGATGTTACGGGGAATGACACACAAACCTCATCCATATAACAGTGGCTGCATCAATAAACAATTAGCAGGCTGCTCCTCGTGATTAGAGGCTTCTTGTATAAAGATGCAGTTATTATTGTGCTATTGTGTATTGGATGTGTATGGATAGAAGGTTGTATAAATATGTAGTAGCCTTCAAGGCAACATGAAACTCTCAAGTGAATACAAAGAAAGAGGGACAATCTGAATACCTCTGCTTTTCTAATCTTCTACTGTACATCTTCTTTCCTTTATCAACAATGTACCTGAAACACTGACCTGGAACTGGATTTTCTAGTTTAGTAGTTCGAGTTTATCTCTCAAAATCAACCTAGAGTCCCAGTGAAAGGAGCGCCCTGACAGACCGAGTCATGAGATAAACAGCGAGACAAAGGGAGGTGAGAGCAGCTGTTGAGGTACAGTTCTCTCTTGCTCCTGTGTGACGAACACGTACGCACTCACACTTCACACCACCAGGCAAACCACAAGCTAACCGTGGGAGAGCAGGCTGCACTGAACTCACGAACAATACCAGAGTTTCACAAACACTTAGAGGAACATGTTCTTCAAAATAGATCCACAGTGTAGAAAGTTCAGAGACTGTGTAAGGCCAAATTACACATACAGCTGATTCAAAGAGGCTGTGTGCAGGATAACATTAGCACATATGCATATCCTTACTGTGATTTAATATGCAATGTCTCCAAAACACTAATTTAACAATAAAATGCCTGGTCCTTGTCTAATTTGACTGTCACTGTAAATCATCAGACGTGCTGCTGCAGTCATTCCACTTACTGAAATTCTTCAGCTCACCTCTGGAGCTTTGATTTGATTCCTCAACCAAACACTGTGACAGACAATGTGCTGAACCACTGTAGTGTGGCCAGCTCAGCTCTCTGTATGCCCTGACCTGCTGCCATGTTAACCTGCTCTGTTCTGCTGAGTGTGTGCCCAGTTGTTAACAGCTGTTAAAGGGGAACTGTTTACAGGTGTTGGCGCAAACTACCTATGCAGAAAAAGTCTGATGAATCGGCTCGAGTGATGTCACTTTGGGAGCTGAAGACTGCAAGTTTGAATATCAAAAGAATTTCCAGGATAACACACCCCAATCTGAGACCAGTTTTTGATAAGCATGGAATTAAAAACAGGCAATATCGCTGATTCTGCTGCATTCACTCTAATCCTTTTATAAACTGTCTGCATCAGTTGAACAATATCAGAAGTGAAAAATCAGCAGTGTACTCATTTAAGACTTTAACATCTTCATAATTCTGCAGCAAGAGCTTTTCATGTACAGGTGGTTAACAATTAAAGGAAAAACTTTAATAAATGAGTGAGGAAACACAATGAATGTAGCTGTTTCCACTGGTTACACTGCCTGTGTGGTCACTGACTGATTTGATGTCTATGAAAATGACTTAACATTATCAAAACACTGAGTATCTTTCACTATCTCTTGTGAGAATTGGGTTTCTTTGCTCCAGTAGATTTCCACAGATGTTGAGAATCTATGACATGGAGCAATGAAGCAGTTACATACATGTGTCCACTTGACATGTATGCCCACCTGCTGTATTCTTATCTACCCCCAAAAAATATCTTCCCTTTAACAGTGAACAACAAATGACTCACTAACCATCACAAACTACCAGCTTGCATTGTGCGTTGTCTGTAGTGTGTTGTATTGTTTTGTGTTTAAAGTGACATAGTGTTCAGTTTTTTCCATACACTTGGAGAATAATTTCAAAAGCAGCACAGTATTTAGAAAAGTTACTGCTGCCAAATATCTGCAAAGAGAATAACTTTTAAATAACAACTCAATGATTAAAGGACAGACTTAGGATTTGTTTAACTATAACAATTGAAGTTTCATATTACTATCTTTTATTGACTGTGGATTTACTTACTAGAAACGCATTTTTTTCCTGTTCGTATGGAGGCCTAGTAACAGCTCCTTAACAGGACTAGTAGGACAATACTACATGTCTGCACATTTTTTGCCCTGAGGATACACAAACACACTGACTACACTCCAGGTAAATAAATACACAACACCAGTGTGCATTGTACCTTCTTGACCTGATTACAGATCCTTGCAGCTACAGGTAAATACCAGAACTGCGGATTTAACACCATTTAGCAGGTCAGAGAATGGGGACAAGAAAGTGGAAACCTGTAGTGATGGTGCTGTGGTTAGGTGACTGTGGGAGCAGCTGAGTCAGTATCAGCAGATACCTACATCTAATCCAATCAAATAAGCAGGCTGCCTTCAGTAAAACATCAGTGCATTCTCAGCTTTCATCCATACATACAGACCCACAGTAATGTTTTGCACTGTGGAAACATACAGTGACAACGGCATTGCCCTCAGACGGGGTCGTGTGATGGCGCGAGTGAATGTGTGAGAGTGAATGAACCACTGAAAGGATTCATATGCGCAAATTAACCCTGCGAGGCTTTCATCGCTGTTCCTTTGTGGGATACAAAGAGAGAAATACAGACGGAGACAAGATCAGAGGATCAAAGAGACAGATACAGAAAACAGCCTGTGTGATGATCACTGTGGAGAATGAAAGGATGAATGGTCTCATTCACACATCGATCTGCTCCCTGGCAATGGAGACGACTCAAACACCCACTGATGACGATGACAGTGATGATGAACTGGACTCTTGTTGTTGTTATGTTTTACCTTGCCTACATTTGCTACTGTGACGAGGATCAGTTACCACATATTGGCAAAGTTCTCATCTGATTTTGATTTTCCAAGGTGAAGCAATATTCTGACATTAAAACAGAAACTAATAATAAGCTACTGAGTGCGTCAGCTCCCTGCACCACCTTTGATCACAGAGGACAGATAATAATAATAATAATAATAATAATAATAATAATAATAATAATAATATGAGCTGATCTGATCCATCTGTTGGTTTGCTGTATAAGAGCACTTTATAGCTGCCTTTGAAGCTTGTTTACAGTCTGCCTGCCACTTGATTTCCACAAGGAAATCCCAGCTGTTTGGACCAGTATGAATCCAGTGTGTTTTCTAGTATACAGGTAGCTGCTTCTTTCAAAGGTCACTCTCCTCGCTGAGGAAATGACACCTCAGTGATAACAATGAGGGCTGTAGAATATGGAGAGGATTGGGCTGTTTTTAAAGTGAAACCTGTGTCACGCCCTCCCAGCATTAAGTATCCCTGAGTGTCTGTTGAAAGCTTTTGGTTTCTGTGCAGCTCAGGGATACTCAGGGTGTTGTCATGCACTGTTGCTAACACCCCATACAAACTTACATTTAAAAAGACCTTAACAAGGCTCTTTTTGCAAAACAGGCCCATTAGCTCTTAAATTGAGCCATTACGTAGCTTCTTTGCATGACAAATACAGTATACTCATGCTAGCTGCTAGAGCAGTAGTAAAAAGTGTGGCAATAATATTCATCATCAATCAAAAATGTATGTAATTTATCTCTAGTTTATCACATGAAGGCATTCAGCTGTGTTAATACATATAATAAGTTCCTGTCTGTGATAACTGGGGTCTAGTGTTGGGGAACTCCACTGATTTTACACATCAAAGTCTGATAAATTGCCTCCAGTGATGTCACTCACTGACTCAGGTGACACTCTTAAACTCTGCATTCCTCACTCCTCATTGGTTAGATATAATAACCCATGTAAAGCTGACTCACGTGGTCCTTCACACATGTAGGAGTAGAAACCCTCAGACTTCAGCATGATGAGCAGGGATCCCCAGCCGAGCAGCACGGCGGAGAAAAGCAAGTTCTCGATGACCGCCGTCACCGCCATCCACCAGCGGCGGGAGAAGGCTGTGGCCAGGGTGGGAGCCATCTCAGCTGAGGGGGAGGTAGCAGTGCGCTGACCTGACTGGGGGTGAAGGAGGGTGCTGGGGCCTTGAAGACAAGAGGAGCAGAGACAAGATGATGGTCAGAGGTGGTTCATGCCTCATTGCTTGTTTAGATACTCAAAATGTATTAGCTCTGCATGTAATTATTTAGAAAAATGATCTCTTGATTTCACAATAAATTGTTTGGAATGACTCATTGGGTCGGGACCATATGGCCTAATGATGATGATGGTAGAGATATAGAAAAAGACTACTAACAGAAAACAGCTGAGGCCTTTGAGGTGCACAAACCCCTCCCATAAATATTAAACACTCCCGCCCCCTGACATATCTGATTGGTTTGAGGGCTTAACAGGTCTTCTCCTATTGGCTGTTAGTGACATAGCTCGTGCAGCTGCTACACGTGAGTTTGATGTTGCATTCAGTCCCTGTGGGGGTAGAGACTGTAAAGTGGTGTTTATTGCTTGACAATGTCGTTGCGATTAGATTTTACATTAAAATTTCAACTTAAAGGTTCTGAGTTAGACGACACTATACAACCCAAGTCAAGCTTTTAAAAAATCCTCAACAAATAACCTTTTTAAAAAGGCCTGTGGTCTGTCTTAATCTGGTGATAAAACTACTTCAACAGGACACGACTACTTGCTGGGTTTTTCCTTTCTTTGTATGAAAACATAAAGGGAAACGTTTATCTCTTCAAGTGGGTGTGTCGAGTGTGACAAAGCTACTTTGGTGAAAACAACTCTGAGTTTACAGAGAACTCCAGCGCACGTGAATGCAGCGCGAGCTCCAGCCGGTTCGAACCAGTGCGGCGCGCGATTCTCGGTGTGATATGTCTGCGCTCGCGCTACTGTCTGCTTTTATACGCTGTATTGTATTTACACAATAAAGAACTGCATTCATTTTGCAATCAGATTTAATCACATTTAACGTGACAAAATGAAAAAAACGCAAACACAAAAATACACATATAAATAATCAAAACAGCACCGAAACATAGACACATATAAATGTCGTCTAATTGAAATAATTCATGAATATTTAAGACATTACACATTACACAAAATAATTAACCTTTAACGAGTGAAGGAATAAGCTGTTTACTGTGTGCTGTGGGAGCTGTGAAGCTTCAGATTTTACATAGCCTATATGACACGACTTGAATCCATAACAGAAATTATGGCGCCCGCAGGCGTTTCTGTTGCCTTCCAGTGTGTTACGTAGGTCTACTGGAAATATCTGTTGAAAACTTAGTGCCGTTTATTTCACATGACAGACAGAACACGTTTCTACCAGAACATGAACTTGGTGAGCTCATCGCCCCCACCAGCATAAGGACCGTGGTAAATAAGGGCTGCAGGAGATCCAGGACCAGCACAGTCCGGACATCACTTTGACCTGACGTGTTTTCAGCAGCGCCTTCACATCACCGCACTGAGAACAATAAGACAAAGTATATTGCGGTGAAGGAAGAGCAGCGCTGGAACTGGTCTGAACTGGACTGAAATCATCTGCACAATAACCCCCCCCCCCCCCCCCCCCCCCCGACCCCAATCTGCATCTCCAGCCCCCCGCACAGTCAAGTTCAGCACAACAAAACACCGGTCTTCCGGCTGCAGCTTTCAAAATAAAAGTCTTGCGGCTTTAAGGCCACTACTTCGCAAGGTTTTATAAGAGATAGATACTGCTAACCTTTAACGACGTTGACGTTTATATCACTGTAATAAAATAAAGTAAAATGGACTTCGTTAGTAACTTCATCAGTTTATCAGATCATTACTTGCACTTCAGTAACGTGACGACAGTAGTCCAGGCTTCGTACCTATACATGCAAACTAATAAAAGTGACCGCTGTAACTAACTCTTGCCACTATTTGAATGAGCGACACAGAGAAATCAGACAAGGCGAGCTCCCTCTCAAACCAGGTAACTGTCCCGCCCTTTTCGCCCCCGAATGAATTTGTGCTGCTTTTATTTTGAAGAGAATATCGCTCGTTTTCCGGAGCGCATTTCAGCGACTTGACGCACCTCTACGCAAGTGGCGCTCAGCTGTTCAGTATCAACAACAGTACAGGGAATTACCATCACGCTGCTGAAACAAAGACAGTTAACTAGAGTGACAACAAAAAGCCTCCAGACACAGGAGCCTCTGCTGTTATTCTGAGGACACCTGAGCTGTTTGTGTTTGACCAGGCGGGTTTTTCATTCACAGATTAAATCTTAACTTTAATGCAGCGCTGATACACACTGGATTGTCGTCATCACACCCAAGCAAAAATAAAGGGAAACAGAAGAAGTGGTCGGTCAATGAAATAAACAGCTGTAACAAATTCAGCTGACGTTCATATCTGATCTAATCACACGTGAGTGTTTTGCAGCGGATTTATAGGATCACTCACCGCAGTGAGAGTGAAAGACTTAGTTATAAACACAGTGGATGTGAAGTTGATAACAGTGTTACAGACTGTTGCAGCTTCAGTTTCCTCTGCGCGGCCATTAAACAAAGGAAACCACAGACAGGAAAAGGCTCTAAGTGAAGGACACTGTGCCGCAAAAACATCTGCTGTGATGGACCAATGTCACCGTGAGACGGTTATTCCTTTATGTGAGGCACGCCAGGAATATGAGTCAGCCTGTCCTCCTGTGAGCAGCAATGTGTCAGCGCTCCTGTGTGGAGCATCCTTGATGCGGACAGCCTTACCTGCGTCTGTGGCTTCAGGAACAACTGAGCCGCTCCGTCCTCAATCAGATCAGAATTTGCGGGTCCAGATAGCCCCCGATGACAAACACAGAGAGCAGCGGTGCTGATGACTCACATGTACGATGTCCTTGTCATTTCTTTAACTCACTATTTCTCCTCTCATCCCTCATTGCTGCCTCTTTATAGCAGCGCGAGAGCTGTGCACAAACAACCCCGCCTCCCTATTGGTCCGTGGCTGAGCTAGAGACCAGCCGGAGCCAATCAAAGAGCTCCAATATTACATGTGCGTTGTTTCTCAATACTGAAAATTTGTTGGGAAAACAGTTCTCCTAAGTGTGTTTGGACACAGACTGAACAGCTGATAATTATGGGACAAAGACGCTTTTATTTTGAATAAAAACAATGTGGTAAATATAACAATTCAGAACTACATTTAATTATGTAGCAATTAGAAAAACGTCAGTACAAGCCAATAAAACTACTACAACTTTGACAAAGGGCAGAATAACGGTCATTTTGATATTATTCGATGTATTCATGAATACAGCAGAAGAAAATACTTTTTAGACTCTCTTAGAAGAAAACCCTCTTGGTGCAACAGAACAATTTTGTGAAGTTGTTCTGTGTTTAAATAATCCCATTGTGCTCTGAAGCATGTTTGAACAAGAGAAAAACTCTGAATCTGGATTAAAAGTCTCAAAACCTCAGCAGATTCTTTGTTCTGATTGGACTGTTGAGGAAGAAACTGTTGAGCCATAACTCCTGTCGTCTGTGTAGCAAATGTCTGTAGGATTCATACAAACACTGCTGCCACACCTACAGAATATGTAGCTTATGAATTCTCTCAACAGCATGTAATGTGACTCACTGTTTACCTCCAACTACAAGCCAAACTTGTGATTCCTAGAAGTACAGCAGAGGAAGGTTCACATGGTCTGGTGGAAAGACCACTTGAAAACAAAAGGAATAATTCAGACCGAGGGCGACACCTGCTGGCTGAATGTGGACCCTGTACCTGACTGAGACCACTGTCAATGGTGGACAGCAGCAAAGTAATCTACAAAATAAAATAATAATATTCAAGTATAAATATCAAAGATCTCAAAATGATGCTTGTGTAAATGTACTTAGTGACCGTGTACCTTTGTTGGTGGATTATTGCACATGATTACCAGGTTCAGGGCCCCAGGCATCAGGAGGCCCCTAAGCCAGAGGCTCTTTATGAAGCGACTGTTGTTAAAATTTCTCCTAGCAGGGACGATGACACCTAACATTCTTTCTGGAGAACAATGACTTACCTAACACATACAGAGTATTTGACTTTCTAGAAGGAATCCAAGCAGGTTTTTACTCTCATTTACTTTGTTTGTCTCAAGAGTCAAGGACTGACTTATTGTCATGTTGTAGCTTTGTATGTTTTATTTTACTCTGTGTGTTTGGCTTAGTGAAACAAAAAACATTTAAAAGTAAATTTAAAGTAGTACTTCAAGGACTTCTTACTTTTGTTGACTTGAAGATGACGACACAAAGGACACAAATGTTGCAAACACAATGACCCACACACAGAGGTGTGAGCAGGAGGAAAAGGAATAAACACCCAACAGCCATTCATCAGTCTGCATTTACTTTTCAAATTTATTTTTTCAAATCTTTAGTATCTTATTTTTTAGTGTGTTGCCGTAATTATACATTGGTTTGGTGCATACAGTAAGTCAGGACTGATAATAGGAGTGCATCTGTAAATCAACAGACAAACTTGGGATTTGGTTTGAATAAAGCTTATACACGCGGGGAAAGCGAACCTTTAGGTGCTGCTGGGAAATTTCTAGAAACAGCCAGACAACTGTCGTCAGCCAACGTCTAGACTCTGTCAAGGAGGTATTTCTTTTATTTCCACATGGATCAGTTGTATTGCTATCCAACAAGGCACGTGAACATGTCAACAGACAATACTAAAAGCTTCTTCTCTCCGAATGTTTCATATCATCAAACCTCACTTGGTTTGAATCTCTCATTTACAACACAGAACACAAACTGTACAAATACATCTCCCTCCTGAAAGAAAAACAACATAACATTCATAATAATATCATATAAATCATACACAGAATCAGTATAAATCAACACGGTCTTTGGCTAGTATAGTTTAAGTGCAGTAGCACAGTCTTGCCTCGGCATATTGCACCGCCTCGCCACCCAGAGCCGTGCACAGAAAAAGTTCTGTCTTTGAGCGAGGTCTGGGGGAAAAAAAAACATTTTGGAGCTCCTCTCAAAAGTTTTCAAGGACACAACTTTTTCACCGTCAGTCTTTGGTCTCACCTGAAGGCTTGAAGAAGAGTTAGGGGTGAAGGGTCAGAGTCAGGTTTATACAGAGAGATGCCTGTAGTAGAACTGGTCTATAGGAGGCTTTGGACTTGAACTGGTGTGATATTTTGATAAAGGTGCATAATGTTTTACTGCTGTCGTGTTTTTACTAAGATTTTTTTTAGTGTTGCTTGATAATTCAGATGCTGCTTCAGGAGATTTCTACTCCAGAGGACTTATATTTTCTGGCATTAAAAGAATAGTTTGACATTTTGGGAAACTTGCTTCTGAACTTCTTGAAGACTGTTACCACTGCTATGGATGTGTTCAATATGAAGCTACAGCCAGGAGTCGATCAGCTAGGTTTAGCATCAAGACTACAAACAGTGAGCCTGGCTGTTTCTACGGTAATAAAGATCAATAATTAATGTTTTATTACACATCATGGCTCTAACTGCTTAAACAAACAAAATATCTTATATCTTGTTTGTTTAACGTGTATAAAGACCTAAATTATGTGGGTGTCTTTTTAACCTGTGGACAACTCAAAGAAAGCAGTCTCCCTCAAAGCTGAGAGGCATCTCCTGACTATTTCTCCATACTTGGCTCATAGACATGAGAGTGGCATCAGTCTTCTCCAACTCTCAGCAAGAAAGCCAAGAAAAGTATTTCTCAAAATGTAAATTAATTAATCAATAATTAAAGGAAAAGTTCAATCAAAAACCTCTGCTTTTGGCCTTCATGAGCATTTGAGCTAAATCCAGGTTTAACATGGCTTCAAACGGTGAGTTTTAGTCTCACATCATGGTCTCAGTTCTGTCTCACAGCTACACAGTTGTAGAAATGGAGAGATATATTCTATAATAACAAAAGAATTAATTCAAAAATATTGGTCAGAACAAGTCAGAGGTAGCCATCACACCAGTTCAGCTGAAGAATGACAGAAGCTAATCTTCTCTGAGACAGAAAACAGGAAGGTCAGGTAGTTAGCTGGAGACGCAGAGAGGAGAACGGGAAGAGTGAGGGAAATGTAGCCGACTGCAGAGAGAGACACTGGGGCTTTCTACCAAGTCAGAGAACATCATTTGGTTCTGAACAAGGGAAGTCTAGCTGTGCAGGCAGCTGCAGCTGGTACAACACTCAGTCAGAGGATGATGGATTTCTATCTACAGCTTAACTCGACTCATTCTTGTGTTGAGCGTCATGGTTTTCATACATCAATATACAGCTCTTAAACTTAGTCAAGAATAAATTAGTCAAGGAGAAAGGCACAAGCACCTGGTGTCGAGGCAAACGACTGCTGCTCTCTTTCATCTCTCTTTTCACCTTTCTCTTTCCCTTTCCTCACACACCTCCTCACTTACTTTGTTCACTTTTGCAGTGTTTACAGGACATGCTGATTATTTCATGTAGTGAATCCCACAGTCAGCTTCCTACTCATTCAAACACTGTACAAACACAGAAATCTACTCAGTAGTATATCCAACTATTACTTTTGATTTAGTGGGCCAGTCTGACCGACAGTCTTCAGCCTTTTTGTGCCAAAGCATCACCATTTGATTTCAAAGTTATTCTGCCTCATCCCTGAACCTCTCAACAGCTACCCTACATACTATCAGCCTTGTTCTACACACCTTTATGCTTCAATGACAAGTCATTCGCCCCAATTAGAAAAGCAGGGTCAGCAAGACAATCAAGTCTTTTAATCAAGCAGAGAAGATAAACAGAGAGAAAGGAGGCAACAAGCAACAACCAACCCTGATTTTCATTAACAACAATCTTCTTCTCATTGTTGTCTCTAATTCTGACTCTTCCCTCGTCCTGTTCTTGGTCATGATCTCAAATAAAGCACAATAAACACGCATGGTGCAGAAAATGCACCAAAATATTTGTTATTCCTTGGCCTCATATATAAAATCAGAATATTCAAACAGCAACAGTATTAATCCCAAAAATATAATATATAAACATAAATATATCAATTAGTTTTGCTGGATTTTTTTTAATTGGAAGCACATGCCACCTGTGTAGTGACAGCTGGCATCTGATTGGTTTAGGCAGAGACAGGGTCTGCAGTCATGTGATTGGAGGATGGGAGAGGTCAGGAGTACGTAGGTCCTGGTGTGTGTGTTTGTGCGCATGTGTGGCCATCATCTGGAGTTCAGTCTGGGAGCCGTCTAGAAGAGATCCAGAGGAAATACTGTGACTTTTAGACAGATGTAGAATGTAACATCACTACAACAGTAACTTCAGTAAAATATGCATGAATCCAATCTCTGCAGTGCATCTCATTCCAAATAACATGACACCGATGTCTTGACTGATAAGGCTCTTTTATTAGAGTTAATATAAACCAAACAGCTCTAACATGCAGGTTCCACACAGACAAAGGCCTAATAAGTTTTTATTATCAGATGTTGGCTAAAGAAATGAGCCACTGTGATGTGACAAGGTTTTACAGTCCTTCACTGTAACTGTCAATCAAATCTGATCACACCACACCCACACAGTCCTGATGAAGCTGATTAGCTGAGAACTAGCTGAGTGCTAAACTTAAATAATAACTAATAATGTGTTTTTCTCTCTCACATTTCATAGTCATATGATACATTTTTGGATTTAATCCTGAATCTGATGTTCAGTCAGTTAGAAGTGAATAACACGAAATAAAATCTGCTTTATTTAGATACTATTGGAAATCTCTGCAAGCTGACTGAATGAAGCTGAGGATGACTGAGCCCACTCACCACAGACAAGTGTCCATTCTTTGCCTTGGCCACCAGTAGTTCTGATCCAGGTGTGAAGTCTATGATCCCCTCCTTCCCCTGACCCACTGTAAACTTTATACTGGAGAAGTAACAGAGGAACAGTTACAGTCGTTTTCTGGTGTTCCTGCTTTTAACCACTTTCTACCTTTACATAGAACAGAGTGCAGGGGTGGATAAATATTTTTAAGTAGAGTATGACACGGCTGCAGTTATTAGCATTATATAAGAACACAAAGAAAGGCTCTGCTTTAAGATCATCAAGGCAATGTAATACACATCCACTCACAAAGTAGATCTTCATGTTTGTGTTCTGCTTCTCACCTGCCCTGGTTGATGTTGATGCTGTTGATTTTGTCAGCACAGATTGCGATCTTGGTCAAGGTCTCAATCACATGGTCACTCTGCAGAACTACATCTCCCTGACAGGAGCACAGGCACACAGTGAAAACTCACACACTGACACAAAACTACCTGAACTTTGCTGAGATTCTGTAGCAGCAACATTCATGATTAATTTATAACAAGTCCTTGGCTTCACCTTCTGTTTGTTGTCATCACTGGGCACGTGCAGAACAAACAGGCCGTCACTGAGAGAACTGACTGAGATCCCTGCAGTTGAAGAACAGTTTAAGCTTTGATGAGTTCAACACAATCAAAGTCTAAAGAACTTAATACCCTTAGCAAATGATGACTGTGGCTGTTGACCTCTGACCTTTCAGAGCTGCGTAGTCGATGCGCTGCTTGAGTTTGGCCTCCTCTACAATAACGGCACTGCTGCTGGTGAGGAGCAGCTGGCGGGGCCGAGCTTTGTAGCCCTTCCTGTCGTACTTGGTGACTGGCACTGCATACTGGGAGCAGACAGACGATGGTCAAAAAACTGGTGATGAAGAAATACATAGACAGCTGACTGACTGCCCACAGTTTAAAGACTTTGCTCCACTAACCTTCATCTTCTCAGTGCCCAGAGCCTGCAGCACCTTGGGGTTGATGTCCTCACCATCTGAACAAGAGGAAACATGCTGTTAGTATGCTTTTCATCGTGTACAATATGAAGCCTGTGAAGTCTCAGTTTTGGTAGAATCTTACTGAGTCTTGTGCTGACAAACAGTTTGGGCACGCTCTGTGGGTAGTTGTCCTTCTTGTCCTTGAAGATCTCACTGGCGATCATCTTCTGCTCCATCTATTCACACAAAAGTGATGACAGTTAAGTAAATGAAGGGAGCAGCAAACAAGAGACCTGGCAGCCACAGTATAAAGAGCATGTCTTGACTGGTGATGGGATAATATTCACCTGGTGTTTCCACTCAGGACTGATCTTCTTGCAGTAGCTCCATACCATGTTCTGCATGCACAGCTTACGCAAATGTTCTGATGCCTGAGGCCACAGAGACATTTCACAAGTGTGAAGTGTGAGTGGGGTCATCATAACATACTGGATATATGATTAGTCACTGTAGCAACTCTAGATAGTAGTTTGTTTTTGTCTCTGTGTGTTGTATTGTTGTATACCTCAGTGAGAGCTGCTGGAGGTGTCGGCCAGCTCTTGTCCAGGACGTTCTTGGGCAGGTTCCTGTGCAGCTTCATGAGGAAGGAGTAGCGAACGTAATCCAGGAAATACTCGTTCTCTGGACAGCGCTCCTTGTGGCGGTAGATGAAGCCCTTGATGAACCTGAAGGTGAGACAAGGTAATAAGAAGAGTTTAAAAAGAAATTTTAAAGAGTCACAATCAACACAACAGGTGACAGCAGCTGTTCTGATCATGGCAATCTACTGGATTAATACATTTGTTTTCTGAGTAAGGTGGTCTGGTCTGTTCCTGTCTGGTCTGTACCTGCGGATAGTATCAGCAGCCTGACGCCTGCGCTGGGCCCTCCTCCGGGCCAGGATTCCCCTCCACCACGCCTGGATGGCAATTGCTGCAAGGTACATTACAGACACTATAACTCACAAACAAATACTATAACTGGTTGGATTCTCTGCAGACATACTGTAGTCGTTAAGTAAACTCTAAACAAAAGGAAATGCACAATGATCCCAGTGAAGATACCACTAAATCGAAGTTTCCTCACCTGCAGTTCTGAGTTTTTGGTATTTGGACTTCTGGCTGTAGCCTCTCCATCCTGCCTGTAGCTTGGTGGCTGTGGGGTCGAAAAAGAGTGACAAGAGAAATAGTTCAAATCTTTGGCACAACAGTTGTTGAAAACATGGTATTGGTAATCAGCCATGCCATATCTCACTAACTCTTACCAAGACTGTGTTTCCTGGTCTCTAGTGCATCCTCAGTGGCAAATAAGGTCTTTGGGAAACGGATGAAGATTTTGGATCTATAAAGACAACAATTTACATCAAACTAATTTTACACTTGTAATTGAACAACTCAGAGTGCTTTACAATCATAGCTAGGTGCATTTCAGGGTCAAGAAAAAGCAGAAAGAAGATGACAAAATTTTTTTCTTTATCTGTATGTGTGTGTGTGTCTGTGTGTTGCTGACCTGCCCAGTTTGTATTCCTCTGGCTTGTATCCCAGGTGTTTGACCAGAGTAGCCACTCCATCGGCCAGTTTCCCCTGCCAGTTAGGCCACGTGTCTGGACACAGGGACTTATATCTTCACAGACACAAGTCAAACAGACACAAACACAAGTAAATACTACAATACTGGTTTAGGAATAAAACCTAATGGTTACAGAGAACATCCTTTAACTAAAAGACTTGGGTTCAACTCTTCGCCACCCCCACAGTTCACTGATCAGCCAGTGAAAGGTTCTTTCCCAGCATCATATAAACACTTCATGACAAGGAGCAGTGAGATGAGGTAGTGGGTAGTCCTGGGAACACACGTTTAGAGCCAAAACTTTTATGTCAGTTAGTCAACTGACTGAAAAATTATCATTATGTTTGGGATTATATCCAACACTTCTATTCAGAGCTATAAATGAGCTAAAAAGAAATCTCTTACTAGGTTCAAATGAAGCGTTCCTTGTAGAAAAGTGTTTCAGTTACAACTGAGTGTAACGTTACTGTAAACGTTTGTTTTTGTGTTTTACCTATCAAACATGTCCATGACTCTGGTGACTACAATGATTAAAGTGGTGTTTTTACAGTTAAGGTACTCAGTATGCAGTGATTGCTCATGTACTGAATAAAAATTATGTCTTCTTGTGTGTCCCTCAGCTATGTACATCTAATCTGAACAATCTGATTACAAATTCATATTGGTTGTGTAGTGAAAACACAAGGAAGTATGGACATTAGGTATTTGTCATTATGTTTTTGACTGTGAGACATAGTAAGCTATGGCACATGTAGTACACATAATATGGTAAAATTAAATGTCAAGTGTTGACATGTGACTTTGCCATACTAGTGGAAAAAAGAAAAGTATCGGATCACCTCTGCAGGAAGACCTCGTAGCGTCGTCTGTAAGCAAAGCCAGCTCTCCTCACCCTCAGATTCTCCATCAGTCCCAGATACTTGACCTGGTGACGGATCAACACCTCATCAAACCGACCTGGGGACATGGAGGAGAGTGAGAGGGAGAAAGAGAGTAGGGTCAGATCAGTCTGAGAAAAATGTAACGTCTGTTGGACAAAATGAACCAGAGAAAACCAGCAAATGCTAAACAGCAGGAGTAGGAGTGACAAAGGACAGAGAAACAGTGTGAAATAAACAAAAGGCCGACTGTGGAGGGAAACAAAGGCCAGTCCGATATACTGACGACCACACGGAGAGTTACACTGCAGTCACTGATGCAGCTGAAAACAAACTGCTTTGGTTGGAATTAGTGAAAGCACACGATTACGTGGTATTTCTGAGACATTACTAGCTTGTTGTAGCTGTTAAGCTGATTCTCCTCTGTTTACAAGAACTGTTACATAAACCAGGCATAAACCACTGATAACTGTTGGTGTATGAAGGCAAATAACAGCCATGATAGTTTGAATCAATTGAATACCTAGGTGTGAAATTTAACAAATACTGATTATGTTGAAATTTTAAATGAGTTATTTTCAGCAGATCATATCATGTTGGGCATGTATTTAAAGTAAAACATTCCAACAATCAATTTAGTGACATTTAAATTTCAAATTAAAGTATCCAGTAGTGATTCAACTTAAATTAGGATTTCAGTTGCTTGGAAGATTCATATCATTACACCTATATTTCTTGCTTCCCTGTAGGCATCAGACCTGCTATATTGTCCTGTAAGTTCTGTTATGTGAAATGTAGACCTAAAATATGTGGAAAAGTCAAACCGTGGGTTAGCACAAAATGGCAGAGTGCTCCAAATTCCACCATATCACACCACAAAAACCACCTCCTCCCTCCCAGTGTCAAGTCCAGTCACTGTCACTGAACAATATCAATGTTAGCCCATACATTTTTCTTCTAGTGTGAAAATGGAAAACAACTGTGTTTGGATAAATTATTCAATAAGAAATGCCGCTGGGTTCAGATACACAGAAGAGTCTTATGAAACTAAATAATAATAAAGCACAGAATCCTGATGTACTGAAGTAGCTTTCTGTCAACTGTCACAACGACTTAATGGTTTTGGGATAACTAAATCTCTCCTCTCTAAATTGAGATGTTTTGGGTTTGAGTTCCACATGATAGTATTTATACACTCATTTGCTACTTCATACCTCATACGACAATATGTGACTTGTATGTAAGCTTTTCAGCATACCTAACCTGCTCCATACTAAGCAAAAAACAAGACTGGGCTTCATACCTGCTTGCTTGGAGTCATTGGGCTTGATGCAGCGGACGTACGACGGCTCCTTGGACATGAGGATCTCCATGAGTTTCGCCAGACTGGCTTTGAACTGGGTGGCTGCCTGGAAGGGCAGACACAGACAGATGACAGGAAAAAAGTGGTTAGGAAGAGATGGAGATGAAAATAAGAGGATGGGAAAGGATGCTAATCAGTAACTGAGGGAGAGACTTAAAGCATAGAAACTGAAGAGGTGAGCAGTGAATGGATGCAAATGGAAGCCTGCAGACAGAGACGATGACCTAAGAGGAGCTACGCAAACAGAGGAGTGGCTAATGTGACTGGCAGTCCAGTAGAGACTGAACACTGGGCCCAGTGTGGAGGACTGGGACTTGCCAGGCTGCGACAGTACCCTGTTCAAGTGTGTGTCTGTGTGAGCGTGCATGAAGGGCATACAAGTGTCAGGGCATTCCTCAGTGAGTGGGAGGCTGCAGAGAATCCCCATCAGACCGCCCACTCAACACTGAAGAGGGGAAACACACCACTGTTTGTTTAGCTGTGGGAAAGTATGTTGGGATGCATGAGAATATGATTTATAACAGTGTGGAAAACAGGCAGGAAAAACCTCAGGACACAAAGAGGGCACACACACACACACACACACACACACGCAATAAGGTATCTTACTGTGTCTGGGCGTTTCTTGTCACTCAGCTCCTCCCTGTCAAAACACTGGGTCAGGATCTTGTTCTCTGACATACACATAACCTGCAGACACACACAAAGGACATTTTAAACTCAAAATCAGATACAACTATCCGTTACCAGTACGCCCCAATTTCTTCCTGTTCATTCGAAACTCAGTCTCACCTCTTTTAAGTTTCTGAAGAGCAGGTCGTTGTTCTTATCCAAAAATCCTGAAGAGGAGAAAATGAAATTTAACTTTCTTTACATGTTGACCTTCACTGAGCGTGGATCAGGATTACTTTTCACTGGCTAAATATATCGAAGTCTAATCCCATTACTGGATATATTACAATATTTCGTGTTTAAATTTGGCTCAACAAAGTGTAAAGCATTAAACCATATGTCATCAGAATACAAACACCCCACAGTAGCACTAGTTTAAATATTTATTACTCAATGTACAAATCACTAAGTTTGGAACCACAGTTCCCACAATTTAGAGACTGAGAGATATAAACAGGAAGTATAATGTTACAATGGAGTCAGTTAGTTAGCTCTGAGCTTCAACTTAAGACCCGTTATTTTTAGACTATGTTTGTTTACACCTCAGCAAATTGGCACCATTAACAGAATAAATTGCTGAATTAACTATTAGCAGCCCCTGTCTGCAATCTACCCATGGATGTACAAATCACTGGGTTACTGTCATACTAAGTTATAGGATTGCAAGGACCATTGTATGTTGCAAGTGGTTTAATGGAGATTTATTTGTATGGACATCAGAGATAATAACATCTTCAGGAAGTGTAAGTCACTCCATCATGTCTATATGTTCATATCTGACAGAGGTATGATGAAGTATGATGTTTGATACAAATTGTGGCAATTGGGTTCCAAGAGGTTTTACAGTACTTTCATTACTGACATGAATCGTCACAGCCACTGCTGATGGTGTTATTAAGCTTGCAAAATCAATGGCCTAACTACAATGAATGACTTTCAGTCTGCAGCATGCAGAGTTTCTTTGACTTCTGCATAAATTGCCCAGTATCTATCTTCTTCTATCTGTTTGTTAATCTTGAGCAAATGTCCACTGCAGGCTCTGTTTTGATGAAAATTAGAATTATTAGAATTATTTGATATGACCATTTTATTTTGAAAATGCAAATGCCTGATCTCTATGCAAAATGAGGTCATACTGGTCTTGATGCTGTGCTTCATCTGTGTGTTTCCAGCTACAAAAAGAGCAGGACAGTTTTGATATAGACACTGTGTTTACAGCAGCACACACACCCACCGTTGACATTGTAGTTGACTTCTCCAGCATAATGCAGCAGTCTGAATTCATCACGGCCCATTACCTTACGGGTCTTTCCATCAGCCAGCTTGTGACTGCAGGGAAACAGACACACACAGCATGGATCTTATCAGTAAACAGACCGGACACATATTCAATTGTTCACAGTCTGGTACAACACGCAAACAGCTAAAGTACTGTGAGAACAATCTGAACATATTTGTGATATTGCAGGAGCTACAGATGACAACAGCATCAACTAAATCAATCAAACTAACGTGACAAAGTGTGGGTGTCCTCCCACAGTGTCCTCCAGCTTCTCTAGGAAGGTGGTATCACTGGCGTCTCCAGGCCTCAGACACTCCTCATCCTGAGACAAAGAGCAGTAACCAGACATGATCTCACACAAGGAGAAAACATTTCAAAGATAATGCTGCTCTATCATTTACAAACATTTAACAGTAATCTATCTATTCATACATGCTGTGTTTTTATGGGGGTTATGTGCTGAACTATTTCTTGGCCGTGTAACATGACTTCCTATAATTTCCCAAAATGGTTAATTATTATTTTAATATAAGACTTTAATTTAGACAAAATTCAGCTCCAAAATGAATTTAATAAATGAACTCTGCTTTATTTTGAAAAGTGAAATCTTGTTTTCAAATCCTCTGTAGTAGAGACAGAGAGCAGCACATCTCCTCACCAGAATGGAGATGATGCCTTTGAACTTTTCTTCCACCAGGTCACAGATGATCTTGTTGTTGAAGTACTGCACCGGCTCCCACTGAAAAGACAAAATCAATATCTTGGTTGTAAATTATGAGAAAATAAATTGTATCATGGCATTAGCTGGCCTTTTCTGGTGTTATTCATCTATAATAAAAGTGTATCTTTAAAGCCTGTCAAAACCTGATACAATGACATCTGTTCTGAGCTATTAAATGACTATAAAGTCAATCATCTGCAGAATTACGGGAATCCTGGCATGCATACACACCGCTCACCCACTATTATGTGAACACACACATGAACACAGAGGTCCACAGGCTGAGTGTAGCACTATCAAGTTATGTTAGGAGTAACAGCCACATAATTTCCAGAGATGACAGAGAGTGCAGCCCACAGTCCTGATGTCAGATGATAATGGGCTCTTTGAGAGGTGAATCCAAGTTTCTCCCACAACCTGTTTGTTCTTTGACCAGTGCATTTATATTAGACTGAACACAAAAGGCCCTTGTTCCAAAGAAGCGAAACTAAACAAAAAAAACCAATGAATCTAAATGAAGACAAAGACAAAGGGGAGCAAATGGGGAGAAAATCCATGAGAGATGTTGACTTGGATATTATCTTTCAGTGCAGGCCTGTTCAAACATGTAATCTCCTTAAGAGGCATTATTTAAGACTTTAACTGAGAATAAATAAAACAACAATATCAGAGTGAAGGGCTTAATTTCTAATAGGGCAGCATCTTCTAAAAATATGTGCACTTACTGTGAATTACTTTGAGTAAAGGCATCAGTAAAACAGCAGGGTGATAAATTAAATTATCAGTTCCACTTTGGAAAACACAACTACAACCACAATCATATTAGGAGCTCTTTGGAAAGCCCAAACCCTGGCTGAGGGAGGGAGATGGTGTGATGATGGAGGGTGAAAACAAAATGTGAAAAGAGCTAAGGACAGAGGTGTATAGAGAGGTGCAAGACTAAAGAAGAAATCTCTCTGCCTCTATATTTACCCTGCACAAAAAAATCCAAATCAAGGTGTCAGTGCAAAAGGAATGCATTTGTACAAATTAAAGATATGCAATTTTTCCCATTTTGGATTTAACAATAGAGTGGGGTGAAGGAAGGGAGTCTGACCGTGATGCCTTCAGCCTCGTACTCCTCTTGCTCAGACTTGAGGGTGAGCTCAATGAAGAGCTGCTGCAGTTTCTCATTACAGTAGTTGATGCAGAACTGCTCAAAACTGCAACACACAATACAAACACCTTAGCTCAAGGAAAAAATAACAAGGATGTATCTTAAATCCGACGTCAGAGATGCACGAGTAAAGCATACTGGTGCCTTAGCACTGGTGGTTTTACGTAGTCATACCATATTCAGGGTGTTCATTCATTCATTTGCTTTAAACTGCCTCTCACATTTTAGAGAACTAAGGTTTAATGTCATCGTTGATGTCAAAATGAATGCAAACTAACAACACATTATTTATTATGCAAAATCATTAATAATAGAGGCAGAAGAAATAAACATTGTGCTAAACCAAAAACAAAACAAGTCAGCTGGGGTTGCAGTCTAAAAAGTCTTTAAAAAGGTTCACACATCTAAATCAATCATACTGCGCCAGCGTTTACTACAGGAGTAAAAAAAACAACTTTTAATTTAATCCCCCAGAGAACAGAATTAAGAAACGGATTGATCAGGGAATGCAAAGCTTTGTACTTCAGTCAGTAATACTAACTGTACCTGTTGTGTTGGAAGACCTCAAAGCCATAGATGTCCAACAAGCCAATGACAGAGTAGTGCTTGTAGGAATCATCCTATCAGAGAAACAGAACAAATCTCATACGTCTATGTGAAAGGGAACACTCTAATATACATTGGGCCTTTAAATACATTAAAATGTACATAATAATATATTAAGGATATTTAATTCAAAAGTCGTAATGTATGAATTGAACAGAGATATAAAATGTGAATTGTATTTAAATTACATTTTATTGCAGGCTTTACAGACTGAAAATATATTTTTTCATTACATTTTTACAGAATATATTAGACTAATGTAATAAAGAAAACAGAAATGAAACTCCTTTTATTATTATTATTATTATTATTTATTATTATTATTATTATCATCATCAGATAATGTTGAGTTATGTTCACCTTGTGGACTAGTAAATGTCCACAAGGTGGAGCTGTGCTGTAACAGAATAAGCAGGAGATGCCACCAAGCTCATAGAGGAAAGCTGTGGTATGAATATCAAGTCATGTTCAAAGTAGCCAGTGAGTTTTGTGCGTGTGTACCGTGTATGCCAGTGAGGCATTGATCTTGTTAACCAGCCAGGTGAAGGTGCGTCCATACACTGCCTTGGACAAAGCATCCCGAGCAGAAGATGCCTGTTCCAGGTTCAACGGACTCATCAGCTGATGAAGAAAAACACACACACATACACACACACACACACACACACACACACACAGAAAGAGAGAGAGAGAGAGAAGAAGGTGAGAGCCAGAGTAGAGACGTCATAGACAGACAGTAACAGAGTTATACAGAGTTCAGCAGGGACACTTAAACAAGTTACAATATAATTACACTGCACCAGACATAACACAGAGAGGAAAGCTTTGTATACAAATGCTTATCACACACTGGCTCTACAATGACAGTGTATCCAAACCTACCTCCTCTCCCTTGGCAATTATCTTCTTGTGTGTGAGTGCCTCAGTCAGCACTGTTCCATTCACTCCTAACAACTGGAAAAGCACAACAAAATTAGCACACACCACAGCTCCACTAGTGACAAATAACTGATCTCCAAGCATGTAAACAGACAGACATCATGCCACTCAGCAGCACTGACATCCTGGATATGGTATCTGCTGATTAAGCCAACATTAGGTATAACTGTAAGACTGAGGCAACAATGAATGGAGGCTTTTTCCAGGGCAAAGTCATATATATGTGACTGGATTACTTGCAGTGCTATGAATTTCAAACACATCTTTGATCAGTGAAGCTCTCTCAGCTAACGTTCACAAGGGCTCCAGAGGTTTTAAACCATATTTCAGAAGACTTTACACCCCACAAATGGAGCAATGCAAATGGAGACTTGGTAAATATTATGAGATTTAATCTATGTAATAATTTTGGCATCATATTTTTGCATATTCAAAATTAGTTAAATTAGTTGCCTAGGTCAGTGATTCTCAACCAGGCGTACCTTTGCACTTGTAACACCTGAGCACCAGATGTAGCAACTGAGAGTGCATGAAAACTAGTTAACAAGTGAACAGACAAATGTTAAAATTAACTTCAATTTAATTGTATCAGTTCTAATAGTATTAAATAAAATGAGCTACAGTTGTTCAAAGAAACACATTTGGACATAATGGATGTTCTCTATGAAGGGGCACCTGAGTTCATGTGACAGAGCTGTGCGGGTACATTAGACAAAAAAGGCTGGGAGTGTCCTAAAACAGCAACATCACACTCACTCCTAAAAGTAGTCCCTCTCCTCGCTCAAAGTCAGTGTAGAAAGTTTCATTTAAACACTTCCTTCTGACTCTGAGGTAGGAGTGTCTTCTATCCTTAGTCAGTGCAATTCCTAAGAGGGATTCTGTGCTTGGTAAATACAGGCCCAGGCCTTTGTGTTTTTTTTTTTTTTTAAATCTCATTCCCCCCTGGCCTGTTAAGAGTGTTTATGAACCTGCTTGGTGCAGCGCCTTACCCTGGCCAGATACTTTATCTGTGTGTCAGAGGTGATGCAGGCATTGCCCTCCTCTCCGCCATACTGCACGTTTCCCAGGTGGAGCACGCTGGCAATTATGTTCAACAACTCCTACACGTAGAAAACACAGAGAGCGAGGGAATGGGAGTGAAAAAGAGGAATGAGAGGGTGGTGTTAAAGATGAAGGAGATAGAGGAGAGAGAGTCAAAGTGGGCAGGAGAGAACAAAGGTAAAGAGACCAGAGGCCACAGCACAGTAAGATTTAACTTTAGCTATCTTTACGAGCGACTTGGAAGATAGGCATGGCTTTGATTAAACTTTTGAACAGGATAGGAATGTAGCAATCTGTTCACCATGTTTCTTAGTAGAGCTGCACACACACACACACACACACACACACACACACACACACACACACACACACACACACACACACACACACACACAAACACGCACACACCTGCTCTTCACTGTGTAAGCAGTGTGAGATCTAAAATGCTTTGGAAGCAAGCCCAGACTCATGAGCATGTAGGACGACTCCCACGCTGAGCACAAATAAGTTCTCATCATATAATAAAACAGCCACACACACTTGTTGCGCCTCACACAAACACACACACTCACAGAGCTCTGTACTACAAATGCTTCCAAATACAAACATCCACACTGTGAGACTGAACAGAAACAGCCTCATCCCCCTCAGACACAGGAGCATTTTACTGTTTATAGTGTTAACCCTTAAATCCATTAATGTTTATTAAAGATTGTCCAGGGTAAACCTCAACTTTTTTGTTTCAAAAGTTAAGTAAAAAATGAACAGAAGAAGTGAACATGTGTGCCAAAATATGTTCTGTGTGATATGTTTCGCTTCTTAAAGCCTTTAGGGGAAAGGGATCATAGCTTCCACCTGCTCTGTCTACATTATGGAAAAAGACTGCTGCTGATATTTTTACGAGTTTGCACCTCTCACACTACTTTGGGTGACAAAACAAATTTGTCAGACATAATTACAGCTTGGACTTGGTCCTTACCTCCACCTCATCCTCGTTGAAGCCAATCACAGTCAAGGCTTTCCTCACCACCTTCCAGTCACTGCGGTCATTAATGGAGCTCACTTTGGGACAGTTACCCTATGAATAACACACACAAAAAAAACACTGGTAAACAAGCTTAAGTACTCTGAACAGACTCTTTATTAACCTTGTCTAGTTAAACTTTTTTTTCCTTTGCAAAGTTATAAACATGTCCAGCAAAATCAGTAGGTGATATGTAACTTGGCATTTACCTGTAAAGTAAACACCCATTCATATGTAATATAAACACCTATTTACACAAGCACACACACAAGGTGTTTTTGCTCAGTAGCTGTTGGTGCGTGTGTGTTCATTGAGGGGAGGGTTCAGGTAGTGCCTTAAGGCAGATTTCTCCCCCGAGGAAAGCTGCTCTCATTGCACTGACTCCCTGACTGAGAGCCTATTAAGCAGAACTCCCACTGGGTCACAAACACAGTACAGACCAATGGCTTCTGACAGGAGAGAGGGAGGGAGAGCAAGAGCAAGTGGGAGAAAGATGTCTTGCAACTTCACTGCAATATAGATGATTTATATTCTTCTACAGGTTTTTCTCTAAGGCCACAGGTGTGGCTGCAGAGGACAACTAACTTTATTGCTTGTTTTCCCATGAACAAACATGACAGATTTATACATATATCTAAAATAAACCACACATTTACCAGATACTGATACCAGTTCCACTCTATGCAATTAAAGATTTTCCATCAACTAAATCTGCAGGAATGATTTTTTTAGTTTGTTTTTCTGTATTTTTTCTTATTGCCTTTATTGACAGAGGACAGTGAGGAGCTGACAGGAAATGAAGGATGAGACAAAGAATGGGAATGACATGCAACAAAGCTTTCTGGACAGAACTGAACCAGGGACCTTGTGGTTACAGTATACAGTAACTATCTTAACCTCTGGACCACATGGACGCCCCCAGCCTGTCTTTTTCTTCAAGAACCATCACCATTTAATTTATCCTTACTGTAACATGAAATACAAAGTCCAGAAATGCACAGCTTACATTTCCACACAAAAGATTTAACCATTGAAAGACAAGGCACTGAACACACTGAACCTCATTACTTTTTATGATGATATATTTTTATCAGACACAAATTTGATATGCCATTATAAATAAAAGACAGAGTGGGGTGTTTTAATCTTTAATTCAGCAGCACTGCCATTCATTTATTGTCGGTGGTTGATATTGATATTGATATTGAGGGTTGTTACCAAATAAATGTAGCTAGTAAATACTAAAACTCAAAACAGTAACACTGATTGAACGCTTTCACTATGATTGACATTACTTCATAGACAGAGAAACCAAAGCACTAGATGCTTACTTTGACCAGGTACTGGTACTGCTGTGGGTTCCTCTCCAGGCCCAGGCGTCTCAGCAGGTCTTCCTCCCCTCCCTCAATCAGCTGATAGAAAATGTGGAAGTTTCTCTCTCCGTGGTTCTGGTGGACCACGCGGGACTTCTCCAGCAGGTAGTTGATGATGTGGCCTCCCACCGGGGCACCCTGCCGATGGGACAAAGACCAGGGAGAGAAAGGGGAAGAGGAAGAGGAGGAGTGGGTAAGGTTGGGGTACTGAGGAGGTGTTGTAGGGTTGATGCAACATGCAGGTCCGAAAGTAAAAAAAATATTTTGTGTACACTCAATAACAGAGATACAGGAGGAAGCAGTAATGTTATTAATTATAAAAGAAAATCCAACTTCAATTCAATATATTTGCTACAAAAACACAGAGTTTACATTGTTTAGACTGTTAATATTACCAGACCGAACAACAGAGCCTGGATCCGGTTTTCAATCTGTTGAGGCAACAATATTTTTTGGTTCTTGCAAGAATCTGCTTCCCATCTAAAAGAAGATTTATTGGTCAATGTTCACTCATGCTTAAAGGTAAATTGGACTGTCTTGCTCACCTTGAAGTCAAACTGAATGTCCATGTACTTGCCAAAGCGGCTTGAGTTGTCGTTACGCAACGTCTTGGCATTGCCAAAGGCCTGAAGAGAGGATAAAGAGGGATAAGGAGAGGAATGATGATTGACAGATTAAGAGGTAGAGAGATAACAGGGGAAATAAGAGAAAAGTTGTGTTGAAGACAGGATGGCAGACAACACTGGAACAGTGAAGCCACAGGTGTTCGAATCCCTGCAGTGTTGGTCCAGGACAGTAGCACAGATTAGAGGGCATAGTGTACACACGCATGTTAACATCTGGACAGCATCTGGCTGAGACATGCCAGACATCAAAACAAGCACTGTGGTAAACTTTAGCATCGCCCTCATTCGCCAAAACACTGGCGGTCAAATAAACACAGAAACAATCACCGCTCTACTCTTCACAGTTTATCATAAATTTCACCAAACTATTTTCAGCTCTATTTGTGAGCTAAGAAATATCCATGATGCTTTCATGTGCATCTGTCAAAATATGTGTGTTTGAATGTACCTGTGTTAAACCAGTGTGGGTCATTGAAACGCATGACAATGCGACTTTTACTCTTGGTTTTGATAACGTTCCTGTAAACTCTGGATTAAATAAACTCATGATTTAAAATAAATCAAATAAAGTCTATAATATTAATCACAGTAGAGTTGAACAAATATTATTCATGCATGACATCCTTAAAATACTTCTCTCAGTCTGAAGCTTATCAACTCCTCATTTCAAACAGTGCTGACAGGTTGATATATATATATATATATATATATATTTTTTTTTTTACAAAAAACAAATCAGCCACATATTTATCAAGAAACCAACACCTCTATCTAACCACAGTCATCAACACTACGTCAGCTTTATTCATAATCAGTTACTTAACATCATGATAATTCTCACTGGACAGGAAATCCAGCACGCTGACAAGCTCCAGATTTCTCCAGATTACTGAAATGCCGTGGCGTCTCACCTCCAGCACAGGGTTGGACTGCAGCAGGCGGTCTTTGACGGTCTGCACCTGCTCGCTGGCTGGACAAGTGACGGCATAGTACTGCAGGATCTTCTTGGATGCCTCCGTCTTCCCGGCTCCACTCTCCCCAGAGATCAGGATGCACTGGTCCTTCCTCTCTGTCCTCATGGAACGGTATGAGTTGTCTGCCACTGCATAGCTGGAGGAGTGAAACATGAGACACGGTCAGGCAGACAGTCAGCAGGATGTTTGGAAGAGTTACAGACAAATGGACAACAAACGTTTTATTGAAGCAGACCTTGGATGGCAAACAGGAAAACACATTAAGATGCTTGATGTAAGAACATTTCATGCTTAAGGTCTTAAGAGAGGAAAGAAAGAAAAATGATCACCATCTGTCCAAGACTATAGATGAAAAATAGTCACTTCATTAACTCTGGAACATCTACAGCAATATTTACATACTCAATACATAGTTCATCAATAATGAACTTGTCTTAAAACTTAACTAACTTCAGCTTAACTTATGTCTGTACTTTAATATATGAATTTAATTCTAATTTTTGGACACTTATGAGCACAACACACCACATAATACCAACATATTATCACCTTAAATGGTTGATATGGTAAACAGTTACACATTTAGCAGATATGGAGCAACATTAGCATTCGTTTAGTGCTGTGTTTCAAGCTACCTGACAAATATAAGTCTAATACACACTCTCCTTTTAGCTTTGTTTGTGAATCCCTACCAAACAGAAAAATATCTGGCACTTTGGCTGCTAAATGCTTCATATTTTCACTAGGTGATTAATAACTGCTGTCTGCTGGTTGGTGCTGGGCAAGTGGTTTATACCAACTTTTCCACTATGAAGTACTTTATGTTGCTGACAGAGGTGAGACTAAACCAAGACAGTAGTGCAGTGGGCTGTAAAAACAAAACGATTACCTAAAAGAGGGTAATATTCTTTGTGGATCTGAGGGGAACTGCAGAGTTGGGTGATATTTCTTTGTGGGTTTGTCACTACAAGCAACACTTTTCCCTTTACACACAGTCATTTCACATCCAGTGTTAATTTGAACATATCAATTAGAGCTGCTTTAAGAATCAGCAAAAGTGTTTTCCATTGACAGTTTTAAACCAAAATTCAGTTGAATGCATACAGGAACACCTATAACACTTTTAAAATATTAGACACTGAGGTTTATACTCAACATACTAAATGGAACTGAGTGAAATGGAAATCACTAACACATATTAGAACTACAGAATGATTGCAAAATAGACAATTATTATTAATCAGTCATGATGATGTGATGTAATGTTTAGAAAAAACAGCACACTTAAGTTCTTGGAAAACTTGCCTGGAATGTGACACATGATAGCATCTCATGGTGTGTGAACATGGAAAGATACTGGACTACTGGTATGAATCATAAAATCCAGAGTGGAATGCAGCCTGTTCTACTTGTGGTATCATTTGTCAGTCCTGTGCTGCTATCAGCACTGCTATGTTGTTTCAGCCTGTTCGGACACATTTCTGGCATCAGACTAATTGCTGGAAGATAAAAACAGCAACTTGGCCACAACTGCATCATACTGTACATTTGTGTTGTCCATGGGTGTGATATTGGGGAGAGCTGGGGGCTGGGGGTCACGTTCAGTTCAGAGGAATTCCCTCTCAAGGGAGGAAATCTCTTGCCTGGTACCATCATTTGCTTACTTTTCTTTCCATCTCTCCCTCCTGTTTTTTCTCTCCAGCCCCCACCCCACCCCACCCCCCCACCTCTCTTTGCCAAAGCACATCTTTCTTTCCACTCAGAGGGAGAAAAAACATTGGCCTTACACTCAAGTGTTGAAGTAAAGAGAGAAAAAAACTACCAGCGACAAGAGCAAAGAGAGAAAGAGCTAGTGAGAGATTCTGAAATGTTTCGATGACGCCACTCTGAGTCTCTATAATGCACACAATTGTTAGTGGACTGATGGGGTTTAGGAGAATTTAACAGGGAATTCCCTGACCAGTCCGTGGCAACCTTTCAAACAAACACTCTGCCTCATGACCTGACGTCTTGCCGTATGATTGAAAAGGACAGTCAGACTATTAGAGCATTACGTAGCTGGTCGACTATGAGAGTGAGTCTTTGGCTACTTTTGACATATTCCCACGCACCAAACATACACACTCTGACAACATTTAGAATACTGGTGCAACAAACGTTATGTCATTCTGGGGGGCAAAACGTAGGGGCAAAAACATGGAAACAAAAAACACTAAACATGCTGTACACTATTAATGTTTCTCCTGTGGTAAGTTCTCCAAGATGCTTGGAACAACCTACCTGCCGAATATCTTGAAAAACTCTGCACAAGTTTACCTGTGAGAATTGGTGCTGTTAAAGGCAGAGGTTTGGTTGAGTTTTTTCCTGTTTAGAGAGCCTTTTAGTGGATGTATGCAATTAGTTGATGATGAAAAACTTTTTTGAAAGGATCCTCACTTTACTTTTTCTGTTTGACAGCTTTGCACAGTATTGTAGGTAATCCTGCATTTACAGACAGACACAAAAACACACACTTTCCATATGAAATCACCAAAAAAGAGGAACAAGTCAGATTGTTTTTAAAGATTCTAAGCCCTGCTGAAGGATTATTTGTTTTCCATTTGATTATTGTGTCTTTCACAATCTTTAAGTTGGTAACTTCACTGTAAGTGCCAGTTAAAATGCTAAAAAGTAAAGTTAATGCATAGCCAAGCTGCATACTGTGAGGTGTGTTTGTGTACTTACATATGTGGTGAGACCTCGTAGAAGTTGACCCCACGGTATCGCTCCATGTGGTTCTTGGTGTAGATCTCTAGCTCTTTGTATGGGTTAACTGACACCAGCACTGAACCAATGTAAGTCTGATGGAGAGGGAACATACAGTCACATTACATGACAAAAACTTGTACTGTACTGTTACAAGACATTAGGACTGGGACCATTAATATAGTATCAATATCAAAGACAACTACACATTGTCTTGTGGATCACCATTTTTCTTGTCCACATTACTTGTGTCAGTGTGGTTGTGCTTGTAGCAAGCATGATGAATTACACTTAAACTTTATCCCTCTTCTCTGTTTAGTAACTTTGCAGTGAGGACAAATTCAGGTCAGAACAAATAACTGCCTTTGTCCTCCAAGTGAAAAATAATACTATACAATCCTAATCAACACCAGGAAACCACCCCAACAGTTAAGGCTACACTGCAACAGCAAGATGATTGTTGGACATCCATCATGCTTGGATCAGACACAAGACTTAAACACACACATACGCACTGGGGCCTGTATGATCACAGCTATACTGACATTAGCACATATGCTGGCTACTAAATAGTCTGCAGTAGAAGAAACTGCAGTAGAAATACATATCAGATCTCAATCTCAGATCTCAAATCTATCAGATTTCAATACATATCTTGGTCATAAATCTTTGATAGCCAAATTTAAAGGATTCTTTAGTAAAAATGTTTAATTTATGTGTTCTTTTGTATAAAATGAATATATGCCATTCTATTGTCAAACCCTCCTCACTACATCCACTCACATAAATAAGGTTCTCTTTGAAGCGCTTGCGCAGGTTCTCTATGAAGGCGGCTTCGCTGGTGTAGTTCTCCAGCAGGACAAAGTCCTGCACGCCCACTCGGTCTCTGGCTGTCAGGGCCGACTCCATCATAGCCCGCACCCCGTCACTAGCCACCACCTAGAGGAGGAAAAAGAGGGGGTAGGTGGGGTTAGTGATTGAATATAACAACATAAGCTATGCAGTTTAACACTTCATTAATCACATTCTGCCTGTCCAATGCGAGGAGAAATTAGAAAAAGGAGAAAGGGAGGGACCAAAAAACATCAGACAGCCAACATCACACACACATAATCCATCCTCATTAGGGTTAGGGTTAGGAATGAGGGAACCAGCAATCAAAATCAAAGGCAAATTACTAAAAAAAAAGCAGCGTGAGCAGTGTTGTTTAATACACCACCAATATAAGACACAGAGGCTGGTAAAAATATGTATAAGTAATTAAGAGATGGGTGTCGAATTCAATCTGCGATGCAGGGCGGCCAGACTGAACAGCCACTCGGTGACCTGTGATACTACAATAGATGATGAACAAACTGAACATAGCTGGATGCATAATGATTGTGAGAAATTCTAAAATATTACATCTTGTTAAAAATCAAACATATTATATGCTTGGTCTGGTGTGACCAGTCGCTTATAGTGACCAAGGTTAACAAACCTTAAATAGATATTGCTGTATAAGTGACAATAAGCTACCACTGTCTGACTGCCTCTTTTCTACTTGTGCTGCTGTTACGCCTTGTGCTATCATTTACCCTTATCCATTAATTGTCACCTCTGGTCTCACTTTAAATGTTAGCTTAAGTGTTTTAAAAATCTACAGTTGATATTATGTTTGTTTCTGGCCTTGTTGACATAAATATTAAATACCAAAATGTAAAGATAATGAATGCAAACAGGCCCAAAATATTTATTATTCATTAATTAAATAATTTTTTGCACAAATAAATCTCAAAAGGTTCATTAAGACCTTCCTGTCCCTAGGAACATCCTAAACCCCCCTCACAGCTTTCAACCTACAATAGAGCACATTCAGACCAATGCCAAGAAGCACTGTTTGAAGCCATTCACAGACCTCACATTCATTCAAACACATACAACAAAACAAAGATTTCTGTTTGAACATTTTCTGTTTGTCTTCTTCTGACCAGCCTTGTGATCTCACCACCTCTGAAAACTGAGACGAGGCAAAGCCTAGATGTGGAGAAAAGTTATCACTTCAACCAAAGTGCGATAAACCCCACCCAGGCTGCACATATTTCAAAATAAGCAGCACAACAATTTTGCCTAGGAAATGAAGTTAAATTGCAACACTTACATGTTTAAGCTCATCAATGCGTGTGTCTAGGAGGCCGTTTTCTAAAATAGAGGCTTGAGTTTTACGCATAAGATTGCGAATGTTAGCCACATCCATGTTTAAGATGTACTGAGCTGGACAGAACTCCAACCAATATACAACTTTTGCTGGATGGTAAGGTGGTAGGGGCAGGGACAGCCAGCACAGGGACAGACAACACACACACACACACACACACACACACACACACAAAGTACAGCAGGTGTTGTTGTTGTGTTATGCAGTACAGTAGTCTTCATCCCTCAGGAGACCAGAAGAACAAGATAGAGTAAGAGAGAGAAGAGAAATCTTGAGGGAAGAGAGCACATATTAATTAGAGCTGTGAGACAAGGGGAACAAATACATGGTAGAGAGATGTAAAAAGCAGGAGGAAAAAAGTGAAGAAGAAAGAGTAGATGATGGATGCGAGGTTATGACTCCAGTCCTGCTCCATGGCCCCATTTAAACTGAACTGGAAAGTTAACAATACTCCCTGAAATTCCACAGAGCAGCACCCTCAACAACATACAACACAGCCCATTAAATCACTGCATCGCCTGTCTTTTCACCACAGAACAGACACAGGCGTGCACACATCTTGATTGAATTTCACACAAGCATGCACGAATATGTTTGATCCTGTGTTTCAAAGGAGAGTTGCAGTGTCCCATGGTGCTTCACACATTGGCAGAAAGCATGGGACACTGGTGTCACCCTACGTCTTTAGGTCCACAATACAAGAGGGAAAACACAACTGATTCCACAGCAAGTTCCTATAAACTAAAAACATTCAATAGCACTGCTGGTTATGTTTATGCACTTTCATTAACTGAACCATTCCTACAGTTTATTTTTACAGCTTTTCATAGGGGCAAGTGGCCTGACTAGGAAGGAAGCTGTTAGAGTTGGCTCACTTCTCGTCTTTATGATCTGATGATGACTCAAACTTTCATCAGTGCCCCTCTTTTACTTCCTAATCCAGACTGTAAAATGTCTTTGTGTGCATATGTCCTCACAAGGACACAATAATGGCAAAAATCCAAAGTCTAGACAATTTGATTTAATCTCTTTAGAGGCCAGGACCTTTACTGTTAGATTTTATAGGACCCCACAATATACATGTACTACATTAAAGCAACTCATGCAGTGAACATCAGCATTGCCTTTTTATCACATATGGATTACATTCACAGTAGGCTTTTCAGCACCAGCTGAGTGGCTTTACTGATGTCTCCGTCTCAGACTACAATAAACGCAGCTTCAAGGCAAATCACACATCAAGAAGAGTGACATGTACCTCCAGCTCCTCAGCAACATAACCAACTCCTCTCGCTGTGTCCTACTGTTATGTGTGAACTCTCTGTGAATTAACCTGAGTTGCACTGTGCCAGGGTAAACTGTAAACAGATACATCAATCTCTCCTCTGCTGTATTTCTGACAAATGTGCTGTTCAACAAAAAATTTTACTTTGCTATAGCATTAAGCCACACTTTGTGTTACTGCTAGACTGAAATCTCGAGAGAGAAGAGCAAGAAGCTTTGGAATGTTCTGCATCAGTGTGGTGGTGATACAAGCACAACAGTTCATATGTGTAGTAACTCTATCCCATACATCCCTGTTCCACTCACCCCTGGACGTCATGATCTCTGGTGACCTATTGTTTCACACATTTCCTCAGAAAGCAAAGCAACTGCAGCTGTGTGTCTGTGTGTGTGTGTGTGTGTGTGTGGACCCTGAGAGCTGAGTGTGTGACTAATATTCTTTGTTATCAGTCATTGCTGTCACATTATTGCGCTATAATTCTCACCTGAATGGGCAGTATTCTGACCTCTCTACTTTGGATTTTCTGATGACGAACACTTTCTGTGGTCATCTGCGCAGGCACTTCAACTATTGCTGCTCATATTAACTATCCAGTTCTATTGCTTCTGTTGCTGCAGCTGGAAACATATGAAACATATGACTTCCTGTGTAGCAGAGGATTTTTCCTGGGAAAGAATGACCAGACAGCAGGTGTTTAGACCAAATGTAAAGGAATTCATCATCTGGGACCAGGTTAAATCACTGTTGGGAGTAGCAAAGCTGACATTCATTTACATAAACGTGTCATGGTTTATAACAAAACTCTCCAAATATTATGGCGCCTGGGAGGAAAGAAACCAGAGCCGTACTTCCTCATCTATTCCCTCCTCTTCCTTCTCTATACATTCTATGTCTCATTCACTTTTCCTCCTCGCTTCAGTCTCTCACCTTCTCTCTCCATTACTTCATTGTTTTCCAATACTGCTTTCACTGTTTGGCTTTCCTGCATGTAATGCCACACACCGGACCTCCACCCGGTCTCAGGAACACACCATGTACGTGCCTACCCAGCTCCTACATGTCGTCATGTTTTCCGAATCCTGTACAGCAAACAAGTCATCTTGGAGCCAGGTTAGCAGGAGGGGAACTGAGGAGGCAGAACTCTCTGCTAAGATGACTATGCCTACTGGTAATACCTGAGACACTAATCAAATTACCATCAACCTCAGCTGTACTTTGTGTTTAGTGCTATTAGTAAATGTTAGCATGCTAACACACTAAACTAAAATGGTTGGTCAGCATTACACCTGCTAAAGATCCATAAGTTAATTTTGTCTAAGCATTTCTGTGCTTAAGTGCAGCCTCACAGAGCTATTAGTATTGCTGTAGACTATTTACCTTAACTTTGAAGAATATAAACATATTTTTCTACTAAATCTTGTCTTTTATTTAACAAGAGAAGCTACACTTTTGAGGAACATTGCCTCAATAAAATACAGTCTAAACTTTTCAGAACTCTGATTTAAATCAGAAATTGACTACGAACCTGATATTCACTGCCAACTTTTGCTACTTGACAGTTTTTGATACTTAAACACGATTTTAAAACATTTTGGTTGATATCAAAATAGTATTGAGGTTCTGATAAGTATCAATGCTAAAACCTTAGTATGTGTCAAAACTGAGATTAAAAGTGCACTCAGAGAGCTTTGTGCTATGTGGTATTGAACTGTACCTCATTTTAATCATTGTTATCTTGAATTTCACTTCTTCTTACTAAGTTTTTTCTACTGATTCTTCGGAATTTCATATTTTTTGTTCCTATGTGCTTTTTCCTCCTTTTAGTCTCCTGTCCCCTGTCAAAAGATGATTGAACATGCAACCACATCTGAGAGAAGCAGAGAAAGAGGGAGAAAGCAGAGGGATTTGATCATCTAGCCGGCCTGTGAACAATAGCAGCTCTCTCCTTGACCTTTACATCGCTCCGGGCGAGCTCATAGAGCTCAGATGTCACACTGTTTATATAAACCTCATGTAACCTGCTGCTTTCAATGCACCACACAGTGCACATGATGGGAGTCCGGATAGTTAATAAGGAGAATTTTAAGACATAACAGTCCTCTAACCTGCATTGCCAGGCTTGATAAATTTGACAGTGTTTCCACATCACTGTGCTGCTTTATCATTGCTGATACTAGTGCACTCATATATTGGTCAATATCAAGTCCCAATCTTACCCTATCCATTAGCTTTATTGGGTTTTATGCCTACCTGTCAACAGAGAGCATTAGTTTTTGGTTGGTGTCCAAAAAAATCCTTGTTCTAGTACAACTCTGATATTATAGTTCTGGCAAGTCTTCCTATATGAGTAATGTATATGTATAAATAATTTTAAATAATTTTAACTATGTTAAAATATAGCATATTTGTTTCACTTTTAACATTTACAGTAATTCAGATCTTAAACATTTTTAAAATCTTTTTTTTTTATCAAAGATTTTGATAATCAATTAACTTTAACTGCTGATTCAAGCTGCACAAGTGTTGGACAGAAGAAAAAAAAAAAATCTGTAGTTGTCGAAATCTGAATAGCTTTTCCAGATCCACAGACAACAGTATGCAACTGTTTTCACAATCAGTGTAGTACAGTGTGAGTATGCAAGTAAATGTTTTGTGTAAAATTGGTGGTGTGCCCCTTTAAGAACTGCATTAAACCATAGACACTACGCAAGAACCAATACAAAGTCTCATATGGATATCAGGGTTCAAACATTTTAACATTGTAAAATAGGATTATTTTCCTTTTTGAATGACTCATGGCCACATCCAGCAGGTCTCTCTCTGATAGATGGATCAAAGAGCTAATAAGCAAATCATGTCCCAGAGTTCTTAAACCAGCTGGAGTTAAATATTTGTGCATGTAAAATATCCAGGTTAAATATGTAAAGAGGAGAACAGAGTGGTGTATCAGTCACCCTTGTTTGACTTCCGTTTCAGATGATTTGTTAAAAGTTCTATAATGATTGCCAAATGAGTGAGGCGTGTGGCTCTGAAGAAGAATCGGTCTAGCTACCCACAGAATGTTTTGCTCTTTTTCTACATTTTTCCACTATGAATCAGTTGCTGGTACTGATTTCTCCTCTCCACTCATCCATTCTAACTGGTAGAAAGAAAGAGGCATGAAATGAAGAAATACTGATTCATTTTCTGAGACATGAATGTTGCCCTTGTGAAAATAAAGCAAAGCCATGACGATGCCAAGTGTGAAATCAGAAACCACGCAAGAACTGACAGTGCCCTGTAACCACAAGTCAACCACAGACTTCATTCAACGAGGAAGTGGCAAATCACAACAAACACCCTGCTAGGTAGCTTCCTGTCAAAATCTGACTTTAACTGAGATTTGAAGACAGTGAAATATACCCACACTAAAAATATGTCTAAATGGTGGTGAGCTATACTGTATTGAAAGTAGGGATCGACCGATATGTTTTTTTCAGGGCCAATACCGATTATTAATAGTCAAGGAGGCGGATAACCGATATTTGGAGCCGATATTCATTTGCAGTAAAAATGGCATAAAAATTTTGAATAATACAAACTCTGGCACTTAACTTTGTTTAAATGCCTTCAAAAATATGTTTATTAAACAGCTTTTCAGATTTGCAACATGTTAAAGGTTTTTTTTTTTATATCTTAGACAATAGACAGCTTTGTTTTTTAAATTCTAACAAAAACTGCAGGGAGCTCCCAGGCTCAGCAGCAAGTCTTATAAAGTTAAATTAAAACTTAAACAAATAAATATCTCCCTAAAGTTTTCTACAGCAAATAAAGTTTACCAAAATTTCAATATAACTGAAATGTTATTTTGTCTTTCACTTATCTTTGTTTTAAGTCCAAACAAAAACAAAAAGTGCAGGGAGCTCCCAGGGTCAGCAGCATCTCTTATAAAGTTAACTGAAATTTTAATTAAATAAATAAATAGCTTCCTGAAGTTTTATAAAGTCAATAAAACAAAGTTAAATAAAATTTTCACAGAAATGTGAATCTCAAATCAATTAGTAGTCCCAATTGAGCAGCACCAGATTGTGGTGCAAAAAGCAGAGTTGTTCTGTGTGTGAGCACTGTGCATGCACAGCTTTCACTGCTGATTGGCTGTTGCCATGGCTCTGTGTGTAACCAATCAGATGGTGCTGTGGGCGGGACAATGCTGGAGACAGAGTAGTGACTACAGAGAGAGAGGCGCGGTTGCATCAGCGCCAAAATAACCGCGTTTTAAATTGATCTCTTATCGGCGGATTAAAAAAAACGGCCGGTGCCGATATGCGTCAAAATGCCGAATATCGGCGCCGATAATCGGCCCGGCCGATAATCGGTCGATCCCTAATTGAAAGAGATTGAAAACTAGCGTGACTTATCAACACTGAAGGATTTACCCCATTCCACACCTACAGGAACCAAGCTTACTGACGCTTTGATTACGATTACCATGGAAACACCCCTCCAGGCTCAGAGGTAAACACATTTCAATCCCAAGAGACAGTGAAATCACTCTGCAGAGCAGTCAGACAGGTGGGACGAGCAAGCTAGAGTGATGAACCTGCCTACCTAAGTACATGTGGGTCAAAACAACAGAAGCAGAACATTGGGTTCAATGTCTTACTCAGTCACTTCTGCCACAGTAAAGACCCACCATGGTTAAATCCTAAGCAAGTCACTACGTATTCCAGTCAGCTCCAGGTGTGCCACTCTATAGCTTACACTGAAGTCTGATCTCCATGAAGGGGCCAGGGAGCAAGAAAAAAGACAACGTCCCTACTGTGGATTCATTTAAGTATCACATCTTTATTACAACTATCATTTTGTTTCACTTATACTAACCATTAAAAAATAAAGGTGACAAACATGCCTTTGTTTAGGACTGATATGCTGCTGTTGGTGCCAAAATCAACTACAAATTGCTGCATTATCCAAAATATACAATTCTAACACCAGAAGTACTGGTATAAAAAAATCTCACAATAGTAGAGCAAGCTCTAACTACAAGAGTAAAAGAGATGTCATTCATCTATATTGGACAGACAGCGGAGTTTCACCTTGGTTTCACTAAGCATAACAGTTTTTGCAGCAGGCTGGTTAACACTGAAACTCTAAAACTTTAGCTCAACAATGAACTAACATGGATCCTTAACACTGTCACCTTTACTTTTAACCTTGAAATGAATCATTACTTATGAAACATTTTTGAGTTAGTCAGTCTGTCGACTCTGTAGCAACTCTGTAGCTTACCCGATTCCAATGATACTCCATTGAGAAAAAGCTCTGAGGTTTTCAAGTCATTAAGTTTGTATTCCAAGTAAATTAAACTGCTTTATTGAGCCATTCAGAAGCTTTTCACAATTCATTGCAACTTAGTCCTGATGCAGTGTACGTGACTTGAATGGATAGGCTGGAGAGAGTGAGGAGAGTCCAACATAAACTACTTATTGAACTAAAGTCAGATGTCCAGAGGGCAGTAATGACAGCTGTGTCAGGAATCTCTGAGTGCATTGTACCCTGTACCCTGACATATCTGTCAGTCCTCCATCTCCCATGCACACACTGTTGTAGAAGCAGAGGTAGTTTGCAAAATTGATCAGATCCTAGATTGTTCTGCTGAACAGTGAGTTCAGGCATATTGTATTCATTATCAATAGTGAATACAGTACTCTTATTTTTTCATTAACATGCTCACTCTTACTGTTGATGAATGCCAAAGAATGCTGCCCAACCACACAACACCACCATGTGATTGCCTCGCCCTGGGGTAGTACAAACACACACAGCAAGGACACACCTTATCAGATATTAAATAGATGCAAATACAAATAGATCTAACATCACTCTGACAAATACAGAGTCAAGGTGAAAAGGGATGCTGAAGTAAAGGAGGGGATTGACTTAAAAACAGCTAAGGTGTGCGAAAAAAAAAAGTCAGGTGAGGAACAAACACACAACACTGCCGGCTGCTCTGGCTCTCTTTCACCTGTGTGTCTTACCTGTGTCCTTGAAGTTCAAGAGCGCTCTGTCAAAGTTGTTACGCAGCTCAAATACCATTGTAGGTACTCAGTACTAATAAAGCAGCTCCTAAAAACTTCCTCTTCCAGTCCAATGAACTCCATCCCCCACTTCAATAGCCTGGACAGAAGCAAATCCATCTCACACGGAACTCCTTACCTTTCACACTCCTGAATGCAAACATGCATGTATAGACAAGTAATTCCTGACTGACACTAAACCATAAAAAGTGTCCTGATTTCCCCACGTCCTGGCCGACTTTTTCTGCAAGACAAATGCCTGGCTGGGTGTCTTACCAAAGGTCTGTACTTCATGGCTCCTGTCCTGCTCTGGAGTGATCTGGACAGGGTTTTTCGTTTCCACAGAGCCGATAGTCCAGCTATAAGAATATGGCCTCCAGCGCCGCGTCACGACCACTATTTAGCCGAGAGTTTGTTTTTAGAAGCTCTCCCCTCCGTCCTGAGAGCCAGCTGCCATAGCTTCTCCTCTTACTGCTGCTCACACATGCTTAACACACACCTCACTCTCTTTCTCTCTCTTGCTCACCACTCGTTCACCCACTTTTCTTCTCTTTCCCTCCCTCCAGAGGAAATAGTCCCCATGTTGGGTGACACAACCCCCCCCTTCTCTGTGTCTGTGCTTTTTACCCTGCCGCCCTCTCCTCAATCCTGCTAGAATTTCCTCTTTTCTTCCTCTACTTTAAAAGAAGGGAGAAGGTATAAGAAAGCTAACACATCTATCATACACATGCCTAACCCTAACCACCCTTGCAGAACAAAAAGGATGGGAATGAAAAATGAATCCTGATGCCAAAGGGGTAAAGAATGTGTATGCATCCATCCATGGTTATGTGAAAAGGGAAACTCTTAAGTAGTAAATGTAGCATGAGCCAATAAATAATCATTTATTTGAGCCAAAACAGTTTCCCTTTGCTTCCCTCCTCCAGCTTTTCTCCTCCTTCACTCCCTGCTTCCCCTTTCTGAGATTTACAAGCTGAAGCAGAAACCAGACAGCAGTCCCATTGTCATAAATATGGGTCCTGAAGCTTGCTGCATCTAACTCACACACATAACATACAATGAAGCCACACCCACATGTATACAATGATGCACGCATGCATGGACAAGGACTTACCATCATTAGTCCAATATCATTACAGAGAATGTAATTACTCCAGACCAGAGTTGTACACACATACACACACCCTCTCGCTGCAGATCAAAGGCCTCAGCAGTCTAATGCATCTGCTTGTTAACACTAATAACAACTGACATCTTACAGGCAACAGGCGTGTGTTTTCTAGAACAAAAAGGAAGACAAGTTTCCACTACAGTTGCTGGATTAATACTCAGACATTAATGAGGCCTTGTTTGAAGTGTGTGTGAGAAGGCGTAGTCACCTGTTAGTAAGCTTACAGCAAGTTTTTTTTTACTGAGCATCTGCCTAAGACTTGGTTGAGGTGAGAAAATCGCAAGAACCCAGGCAGCCCAAAATTGAAGAAAGAGTTTGTTATTTTCAGAAATAAACTTTTTCACTTCCTCCACAGTTAGATGAGAATATCTATACCACACTCATAACTGTCTGAAGTAGTTGAAGCTGGAGTTGGAGACAATTAGCTTAGCTTAGCATAAAGAATGGAAGCAAGGGGTAAGAGCTAGCTTGATTCTATCCAAAGAAGAAAAAAAAATCTATCTACTACTTTATCTTAATTGTTTAATTCATCCAAGAACCAAAAAAGTAAAAATAAATAAATAAATCCAAGCTGTAGTTTCACAGGGGTTATGTGTTAGGCTAATTACATACATAACCACAAAATTTGATGTGGCTTTTGTATGGGTTTTTTAAACCTTAGGACAAAGCCAGGCTAGCTGTTCCTCCCTGTTTCCATTCTTTATGCTATGCTAAGCAAATCATCTTTGGTTGCATGAAAAGTCACTCACATTGCTTTTCAGCAAGTTCAGTATGTGTTTCATTAAAATACAAAATAGAAGCATTATGAAATTTTAAAAAAAGTTTATGGAAAAATGTGAAACCAAAGGACATATTTTAGGCAAAGTGGGGCATTATGGTCAAAGAGGCTACAAGCTACAGCTTCAAAGAGCAGAGCAACGGCAGGAAAGCCAGGTTTTATAGGCCTCATTAGAATGACTTGCTCCTTCCTGCAGATCTAAGAGAATAGGCCCATAAATCCAGTGAAATAGTGGTTGCTGGAACCCTATATTTCATGTCTCTAGGTCCATCTTAGCTATCTTCATCTTCTGTCTATACCAACCTGTAGAAGATTTAATACCAGTACTGTGTGTGTCCACTTATGTTTTAATATGATGGGAGATGTAATGAGAGGAACAAGACAGAGAAGCTGGGAATGAAGGAGAAAAGATAAAGTAAACAAAAGAGACAAAGAATGAGTTTAATTTCTCTTGTTTCAGAAATCTGAACTGCTGTCACCTTCCTTGTTATCTCAATTTCCCTCAGTCAGCTCTGAGGCTTACACTGGTCAGGTTAGGTCTTGGCCAAGATCATGGTAGTCATACTTTTAGTCACACACCTCATGCTCCTCTACTTAGACAAAAAGATTGTTCAAGGGTCTTTTCAATAAGGCAACTGGTCAATTGAGCAAAAGAACCAAGTTTTCATTTACTGTTAAAGTTACAAACAGCAGCACAAACCACCAAGCAATCATTATAAGTGGATAGCTAAAGCAGCAAAACGGTTAAATATGCTCACTCATAGACAGAGCATGCAACTTCCATCTCTTTTCAAAGGGGACTATATGAACAATATAGGAGAACACGCCCTGGGAAAGCATGGACAAGTGAATATATTCACACACAGTTTCTCTTCCACACTGCCCTCTTCTGGCCACCCCCAACTAACTGAAACTCAATAAGGAGCTATTAGGTTTTTGCTGAGGCAGACATCAAAATGCATGAAAATAACTCCCTCCTCATCTCCCTGTGTTCTGGAGCAAGCAAAAAAAAACAAAAACACACACACATACTTTCTACCAGGCTAAGCAGAGCTAAGCGGAGTCTGTGTGTGTCAGAGATGAAACTTTGCACACCTCGTTTGATGCCCCCCCCCCACACACACACTTCTCTCACTCGTCTTTCTCCCTTTTCATTGCCAGTATAATCAGAGCCCCTGCTGCAGGAATCTGAGTAATGTTTTCCAGACGCTCTCTCTCTCTTTCTGTGTGTGTCTCTCTGTCACTAGTGTGAGAATACACTGGTCAGACGGCAGGAAACAGACAAAGATGCAGGAGAAGATAGAGGCTTGCAGTTGTTTAACACCCAACGTATCAACTAGATTCATTTGTTTATTCAAGTGCGTTAATGTCTCTGGATGAAAGTGAGCAAGTGAGCAGACTGTAAAGGTGTGTGCCTTGGTGTGTGTTTCTGCAGGCTCATGCTGAGGCAGCATATTTGTGCTGAGTTGGAGGGAGGAGGGGCTGTATCTGACCACCAGTATCTCCCTCAGCTGTCAGACTTTAACCCTTTCTTATCCAAACTGCCACATCCAATTCCATTCAAAGCTTGAGCTGAAGTAGACATTGCATAGATTGGAATAGCATTTACTGCAAGTAATACATATGTTTGACAGAATAACAGGTTATTTGCTGGCTGGGTCCTGATGCAACATCTGTCTCTCCTCCCACATAATGCCTTACAGCCCCTCTTGTTTACACACACTAGCTGAGGACACAATGCAGCATATTCAGTCTATCCTTTATAACTCTGAGGCAATAGATGATACTATACAAAAGTACTATGAGGGCCATAAAGCCATGGAAACAATACTAATATTGTGTCATATCTGCCATTTGGCCATCGGTGAGATAAATGGCAGTGTTTTATTTATATGGTCTAGGTCTGAGGTCACTGAGTGGTTAATGATTGCAGTATTTACCAGATATTCTATGTGTGTGTCTAAGTGTGTTTTAGGCCATTAAAAGCAGTCAAAAAAGTTCAGCTCAATAGCCCTTGTTCCTTCTTATTCAAAGCACAGCCTCTCTGTAACACACACACACACACAAACACACAAACACACCACTTTGGGGGAAAACACCAAATTAAACATCATGTTGTTTTGATTGAGGGTAGTGAAAAAAAAAGCTCAAATCCCACTGACCACTTTCAGGAAAATGCATGTGACCTTGACTCCGTGGGAAATCAGAAATGGGAACTCAACTTTCGCCTCCTGCTCTTTCTTTCTCTTTCTTTCTTTCTCTCTCTCTCTCTCTCTCTCTCTCTCTTCTCTTTTCTTCTCTCCTCTGTACCCCTCCCCTTAAATTCCTCTTTCCTCTCTCACTTCCTCTCCAGAAAAGTTTGTTCAGAATTATCTTGGATATATATAGTAATTTTCCACTCTCCCTCCATTGCGCATACAGTTCAGAAATAAGGCTTGGGAACATGTCGTCATGTAACATGCCACATTAATTGCTCATATTTTTTGGTATGACACAGCCTGTAGAAGGCATTATTGTCCTCTCTTGCTTAAAGCTTTAGCAAGTACAGCTACAGACTGTCATGTTGTAATGTTGTAATGTTGTGTAATCTTTCCTTTCCGACATTACTCCGTGCCATCTTGTCTTTGGCTCATTCATTCATCATATGGGGGGAAATCACAATGCAGTTCAACTAATGTGTAACTCAATGTGATGTCTGCAGCAGCTGCTCCATGTATACAGCAGACAACTGTTAATGCACATGGCTCCTTGCCCTTTGCAGTACCCGCAATGCAGCATGCCACTATACAATTCACATACTACTACTCAATTCCCAAGCCTCACCACAGCATCCTGGAAGTATTAAAATTGATTTGGTCAAATTCTGTGCACATATTAATGACTCTTTTGCATCAAATATTGCTTGATAAAATTGTGTTGTAAGACGTGCCAGTGAATACAAAGGATTTCCCCATTTCAACTTGTGCAACACACCCTGGGTGGACATACTAATGCTAAATATGTTGTGCATGTTAAACATGTTCATTTAACAAACTGTGGGTCTAGCATTATCTGAGGATACTACAGAGGCATGAACATCCACTTAAGAGGGGAACTGCTGACTTCATAAAGTTAGAGTTTTCCAAACTAGCATAAGGCCATTGTAGTGTCTGCTCATAAATTAGTCAGATACTGGTCTTCCAGTAAACATTAGCAATGCAATAATCTGATACACAAATGTCAATGTCATCTAAAAATATAGTATTTACTTACATTCATTGCGTCACAGCAAGACACTGACTCAGGTTTTAGCACCACAGCAAAGTTTTGCCAGAATCTGACCAGTATACTGAATTCTTGGGAAAAAGAGAACCTGGCGACACTTGTGATCAAGGTTAGTAATGGGAATTGGGAATTGGAAACAGGAGAGAGAATCAGTATTGTCAGATAAAAAGATAATAAAGCTGGATTGTTGCATTCCTACCCTTACCCTCCATACCCTTTAGAGTTTTTGACCACTGTATCATACAGCCATACTCCACTGATCAACAGTTGGTGGCAACATAGCAATGCACTGACAAAAGTAGTGAGGACAACTGCAAGTAAGCAAACATGGATGTAAACAATGCACAATTAAAAAAAAATAAAAAAAACAACTTTGTAAATACTTTAATGAGAAAAGAAATGAACTCAACTAATTCGTTAGCCGTCAAGGATTCACATCATTGTTGTGAGTAAAACTCAAAGTGTTTTTGTAGGTGTGTACGAATGATAAAAAGTTTAAGACACTGAACATAAAGTCAGCACGACAAGTCTAGCATTGCTTAGAAGCATTTGGGATGTGCTCTCTGCCAGTGCTGCACTGTTGCATCACTGAGAGAACACCCTTAATCACAAGCTTGGAAGGGTTCATTTTCAGCCTCTGCTAATGGTTTCATCAGACTGACAAAGCCCAAGTGCTAAGGATAATGATATATGCTAGGCTATGACATCAGTATTACAGCATGGAACCAGTCCTCATTGCTAAATAGCACTTTAAACCAAGATCATCTCTGCCACCAGAAAGATTAGCCTGGGACTGAACAATAATGTCAACGTAGAAGATAAAATGCTGAAGAAACACAAACAGTCCGCTATAATAATATCATAGATTATATGGTCCATATGATGACCCCACCCTATTACAATATCCTGAAGAAACACTTTACATGTCATCTAAAGCTTCATTCCCAATTGGCTGAATTACGCTATAGCCGGCTTTCAGCCAAAAGCAATATGTCTCCTCCTCTGAGCTGAGTTATAAGTTATGTTAAAGGAACACACCTAATTTGGGGGAATTTGGCTTGTTGGTCTACCAAGAGCACCCTGTTCCTGCGTGTTGGCTTAGGGGTCTTGACAGCAACACATAAGCTTATTAAATAAATACTCAAAGGCAGGAGCATTAACTAAAACAGAAAATAAGACATGGCATCTGCTCTAAAACTGAGTGGGAAGTAAGATGAATGATTTGCAATCAGGTTAGTCAGTTTTGTGTATAACTCTACATTACATTAACATTATAAAGCAACATGAGCATGTTCTGCAATCTCCTCCTTGCATGTCTTTCTCTGTGTATTGTTACTATCCAGCAGGCCTGGCTTTCTTCCTGATACTCCACAGGTTCTTTGACCATAACAAAGCCACTCTTGTAATTGGTACTAATACAAGTCATTAAAATAGCTTTAACAATAAATATTACATGAACTTTTGGCCTTTCTTTGCTGTGGAGTACAACCGTCAATGCGAGCTGTGAGACAAAAGCCAGAGGAGGATCCAACCTTAACCCACTGACTACAAATCAGAGAATGGAAAAAAAAAAAAACACAAAGTGCCCCTTTGAACCATTAAATGTCTGCTTTAAGCCGCTATAAATCTGCATGTGTCTCCCCAAACTAAAACACATTCACTCAAACACAATCCTGACATTAGCCAGACTGACATTCCCTCATCATCTCCTTCCCTTACCTTTAACTTTCCTTCTCCCACACTATTTCTTCCATCTTTCTCACTCTCTCAATCTTATCAAATTTTCTTTGTCTTTCAAACTCAAAATGTAATTTTCAATTACACACACTGAATAATGGTGCATAATATCAGCTATTTCAAACGAAGTCTTGCATCAGCCATCAATGGAAATATCACCCAGTCCTTGGATGGTTCCTTATCAATATTTTAAAAACAAAAGAATGTCAAGAGGGAGAGGAGGGGGGGGATCCAAGACTGGCAAATGAGGCAAGAGACCAAAGAGGGTGAGACACCAAAAAAAAAAAAAAGAGAGAGAGAGAGAGAAAAAAAAAATGGCAGTGCAGGGCGGCTGTGATGTCAGAGTGAAAGAATGTGAGCCATGTGGGCGGCAAACAAGTCTGGAAACAGAGACGAGAGGGCAGAAGAGAGAGAGAAATACGATGAAAGAGAAGTATCAAAAAAGATGATGAGAAGCAGGAAGTCGGTGACAGATGGTGAAAGTGTCACTGCAAGGAGATATTAAATAAGGGTGAATGTGTGAGTGTGTGTGCGCTTCCTGACTTAACCAGTGGTGTGTCAGTTTATGATGGTCCAGCACTGTACTGACACAAGGGGTTTCCCAGGGGCCAAATATAGTCCATCAAACTATTCCAGTTTCTCCCAACCTACTTAGTGTGCCTCTCTCTTGATGCCCTCACTGTGCTGGGTTAAATGAATCACCATAGTGTGTGTGTGTGTGTGTGTGTGTGTGCGCAATGACTACTTTTTTTTCAGACTAAAGACCACTTAATTGTGGAGGGCTTGTCCAACTGGGGACAAACGTTGTGTCCCCAATTGGGAAAAAATGATTTTGGGTCAGAAGTGAAGGTTAGGGTTATAGTTAGGTTAAGGTTATGATAAGGGTTAGAGTTAGTCAGGAGGTGGTTAGGGTTAGGATTAGGGTATGACTCCATGAAATTTATTTAATGTCATTAAAAGTGACCTAGATCAACATGTATGTGTGTGTGTGTGTGTGTGTGTGTGTGTGTTCATGTGTACCAGACCATAGCAGAGTGAGATGTTTCCACTGTGAACAGATGTGACACCAAGAGACTAAAGAGTAAAGCAGCAGGCTTGAAATCATGTCAATAAGGGAAGCTGAGCTGAAGTTTTTCAGCTCTTTCACACACACACACACACACACACACACACACACACACAATATGGAGACACTCCCTGTCCTTCACACACACATACACACCCATGTTTCCACTGTGGCAGCACTTTGGTCATGCAGGCATTTCCTAAGGAGTCTAGCATCTTCCATAAAGGCATAAATGTAGGCTGACTTGAGAAAGCAGTTGAATCAGAAGAGATTTCTGTGAGGATGAATGGAGGCTGGCTGTACGTCCATTTAAGTCATCACTGAGAGGCTGCAACTTACTGCTTCCTCTACAGATTTGACTAATAATAAGCTCTGACATGAGGCACTAACCACAAAACCATGCTCTAAATGAACACCTCTTTTATACAGTGTTTTTACAGCGGATGTTGGCAGCGTGATACTGGTACAGTACAAGGTCATCAAGAAGTAGTTCTTTATAGTCATACAGTGGCTTCAGAAAGTATTCAGACCCCTTCATTTGTTGCACATTTAGTTTAGAGTGGATAAAACTGACTTTTCTGCCTGTCAATCCATTTTACTTTAACTATCTATACTAAAATCAAAAACTTTAAGCTCTCATTTACAAAGTTATTCAGACTCTTTGCCGTGTCAGGTGCATAATGTTTAATTATTCTTGATGTGATGTGTAAAACTTGACTGGAGTGGCAAAATGTAATGAATTGAAAAGCTTAGAAATGATTAGAAAGGCACACCTGCGTATAGAGGATACGACAATTCACACTGCATGTCATGACAAAAACCAAGCTATGAAGTCCAATCAATTCTCTTGATACATCTGTGATAAAACTGTGGCTAGGTATAGATCAGGGGAAGGGTATAAAACCATCAGCTCCAAGTGTTCCCAGGAGCACAGTGGCTACAATAATTGTGAAACAGAAAAAGTTTGAAACCACCAGGACTATTCCTAGAGTTGGCCATCCAGCCAAACTGAGTAACCGGACAAGAAGGGACTTGGTCAGGGAGGTGGCCCAAGAAACCAAGCAGCACACTAGAAAAAGATTCTTGAAGAAGAAACTCACTCTAATTCTCTTAACTCCGAACACTATGTCGGGCAAACACACTTATTTTAAATACTGACAATTCATATATGAAAATAAATGAATATGACCTAGTGAATATTTTTGGTCTGATACATGCCTTTGTAGGTATTTCCACTGGGGGGACTAATGTTGTAACTTTTCAAATCTAGCATATGAGGTCCTAAATTATTATTTACAGCAACAGAGAAGGTCACACTAGAGCTTTAGCAGGAGTAGTAGTGATGTTTCCTGGTACAAAACTGTACAAACAAAAGTGCAAAATATGTGTTAGTTACAGTGTAGTTGGTAGAAAAACACAGACACACACTCAACACTCTGTAAACTCAAGGATATTTTCATCAACAACTTAATAATTCTAAACCCAAATCAGAGAGTGGGAAATGACAAAATGTCTTTATTTTCAAATGCTCACAACTGGCCCTTATACAGATATAGAGGTAAAAGAAAACACACACACACACACACACACACTCCACTCTCCCACAGTCCTCTCCAGTCAACAGGGCAAGTGGTGACTTGCTGAGGGAAGGAACTCAGAACATTCTGCCACTCCAACCCCCATTCCACCCTTTTCTACCTAAGGTGGTAGAAAAGGGTGGGAATGTTGCTGCTCTGGTCCCTTGCTTGTCTTTCACTGCCTCTTTGTCCATTAATCTCCACCTATCTCTATCACTTATCACTTAACACTTTTCCTTCCTCTACTCTGTATCTGTGTCTCTCTACTATCCTTTTTCCACCCCTCTTCATCTTTTCTTATTCTGTCTCCTCTACATCTCTCCTCCTCCCTCTCCTCCCCTATGGATGGAGGGCCTCTTGGTCTTATTTTATCTGCAGCAGGCCTTATATGGAGAGAAGCTTTGGCTGTAGATTAAAACAATGGTAGCATGACTGCACCCTTCAGCCCAGCCCATGCTACAGACCACCGGAATAGGCTCAGGGACCAACAGAGGCTTATTATACCACTGCTAACAAATAGCCTGAACTTTTAACAGCTGATACTTGGTCTATTTGCTTTTAAATGTATGTGTGTACTGAAACCTAACTCACCCTGCCTTATAAAACTGATGACACCCCTTCAACATTTGAAATAATCTGGCTCTCAATGGAGAATTATTGTCTCCTGATAGACTATTTCACAAGCTTTCTAATACCAATAAAAATGATCTTATAATGTGCAATATATCTGTTTTCTGCAACCTCAAATCAAAAGTTGGGATACAGGTCAGCACTTCATCTAAATACAGCTATTCCGTCAACCTCTTCCTAGTCCTACCTTGTACACTGATTAGTTAAACCAGTGATAGACATGAGGTGGGCTGAAAGCTCAAGCACTAAGACAACACATGCAAATAGACAAAAGACAAGCAAATGAAGAAAACATCAATCAATTTGACAGCACATGCACAACATTTAGGAAAAATAGGCTACAAAGTGAGAAAACAACCAAATACAGAAACATGCTGCAAATAGGACAACAGGGGGAAATCTAAATGCTGCGTGTCGCCAAATTAATGACAGTGTTTTCTTCCTTTGCTTGTGTTTTGTCTTTTTGCATGTGTTTTCTTAAGTTGCAGTGCATTGAGCTTTGACTGCCACTCTGCAGATAACAATATACAGCCACAATGTTTAGAGTTCACAAAGTAAATAAGGAAGTATTTAATCAGAACTGACTGACTGCAAGAAATTTGGGCCCATCAACACGTATCCAGTCGACAGTTGAATGTACAGCGTTGTAACAGCTTGAACTTAGTTGCTAAATTTCCAAACAGTGAATTTCCTGTTTACTCCAAGCAACTTCCTCTTTGCTAATTAGACATTAATAACAGCTGGGCCGTGGGACAAAACAAAACTGGACCATTAGAACAAACAGATACATTCTTCTAAATACTTCACACTGCTTCCTTTCCCTCTTCATATCATTTTGGAGCCATTTTTTTTCTTCTATCTATGCTTCTAATTTTTCTTTCCCTTCCCTTTTGCCCATATTTGGAAAGATATGAAAAAGAAAGTGAAGATTTAATAGGAAGTATGATAATTTGAAAAGATGGCTCCTCAGGCTCCTCCTCCTCAGCCATCAGTTTCTCATTAAAGAGCTGCTGACAACCACCTACATTAAATCTGACAAATTTATATGTGAACTGCCTGAACCCTGAGAGGAATCTCTGGAAAAAGTAACTTAACACAGACCCTCTCCCAACACAAGAGGATAGCTCAGCAATTTGGTCACACACACATTTCTTTGCAACATCTCTGGAATCTTCTCCTTAGAGATTTATTACCAAGGGTTGGGCTGCTGAGATATACACAACTGCTCCAAAGGAACGAACACACATACAGACACACACGTTGCATGCTGTACTGAGAGGATTTTCAATGACTTCACTCACCTCCAAACATGCAACCTCCAGCAACATCCATGCTCTAAATTTAACCCCAATTTTACTTCTCATTTTCATCTACTTACACAGAGACACATACACACAGGTTATGGTGAAACAAACCTGTGTCTGGATCAAACCGGAGAAAAGTATGACCCTGCAGCGCACACACACCATTGTTCAGGAAGTTGCAGGTCATTTGTTTACAGACAGCTAGCAGTGATCAGACTGCTACACATCCCTTACAACACATACATACTCACCATGCTCCTAGCATAGTTTGAGTGATAGTGTAGAGGATGCTGCCATCCTTCACACTGATGTCATCAGTTGTTTACAGTAATTATACCAACTTGGCATTCGTATGGTCAATACATATTGATGTTAATAAAGAGAGCACCTTGAAATATTACTACCAATTGCAAGAGCAGATATGTGCTGGTGAATTTTAGGTCAAAAAGTTAAGCTACACACTATATACTGATGAATAAGTGTACCAACTAACCAATAACTTCTTAAGAATGTCCTCTGTGAAGTTGATACCAGTGCTACACCCGCAACAATTTAATCCCACTGAGGCTGAATCTAAATGAACAGTTGTTCCAGCTGAAGATTCTTTCACACTCACACAGTCTCGCTCGCTCGCTCGCTCTCTCTCTCTCTCTCTCTCTCTCTCTCTCTCTCTCTCTCTTTCTCTCTCTCTCTCTCCCTCACACACACACACACTAACCACTTTTCATAGTCAGACTGGGCAGGGCCATTGGGGTATGTTATCTGTGTTACGGAGGTATGCAGCTCACAGCTGTGTTGAAGATAAAAATACATCAATTAAGAAACAACTGGGAAATCAATCCTGGTTGGCTGGGGGTTTAACATGCTGACCATGTCATAGCATTATTCACAGTTTGAGTCCAGTTAACTAGCAAAAAGTACTCTTAAAACGTCACAATATTTACAATTCTGACAAAGATTTTTTTACGAGGAAACAAGAGTAAGAGCCTATAGCAATGCTAACAGCTCTCTGAGGCAGTGCTTAGGCTGTGTGTTGAAGTCAGCATGCTGACATGTTCACAATCAAAATGCTAACATCAACAGACTTGTTTCTGTACTAATCTTGTTAGATCTCAGTGCTGCTTTTGATATGATTGACTATCACATCCTTTTACAGAGACTGGAGCATTTTATTGGCATTAAAGGTTCCACACTAAACTGGTTTAAGTCCTATCTATTTGGTAGGCTTCCGTTTGTACATGTTAATGGCAACTCCTCCATATACACAAAAGTTAGACACTGAGTTCCACAAGGGTCAGTGCTTGGTCCATTTCTCTTCACCTTGTATATGCTTCCCTTGGGCAACATTATCAGGAATCACTCCATAAACTTCCATTGGTATGCAGATGATACACAACTTTATCTGTCAATGAAACCTAATGAAACCAATCAGTTAGCCAAACTTCCAGCATGCCTTAGGGACATTAAAACTTGGATGACAAGCAACTTTTTAATATTGAACTCAGACAAAACCGAAGTTATTGTACTTGGTCCCAAACAGCTCAGAAATACATTTTCCAATTACAAAATTACATTAGATGGCATTGCCCTGGCCTCCAGCTCCACTGTAAAGAATCTTGGAGTTAACTTTGACCAGGACATGTTCTTTAGCTCACACATAAAACAAACTTCAAGTACTGCCTTCTTTCACTTGTGTAATATCGGCAAAATTAGACATTTCCAGGCTGGACTACTGTAATTCATTATTATCAGGCTGCCCCAACAAGTCTCTGAAGATTCTGCAGTTGATCCAAAATGCTGCAACACAATTAACTGTCAGGGACTAGAAAAAGAGACCATATTTCTCTACATTGGCTCCCAGTCAAATCCAGAATAGAGAGCCTTCAGCTATCAAGCTCTTCTACTCTGGAACCTTCTTCCAGTTTTGGCCCAGGAGGCAAATACCCTCTGCACTTTTAAGAGTAGGCTTAAAACTTTCCTTTTTGATAAAGCTTATAGTTAGGGTTGGCTCAGGCTTGAACCATCCCTTAGTTATGCTGCAATAGGCCTAGACTGCTGGACTCTCTCTCTCTCTCAATCAGTATGGATTCATATCCCATATTATATGCACATACTTCTGCCTCTGGAGCTGTAGAGTCTGACCTGTGATGACAAGCTTCCTGCTGCTCCTACAACACCCACTGTTATAATTAGAAATTACTAGTACTGCTTCTAGTATTATTGATACTTTTGCAATCACTATTATCATTACTACTACTGTATTATGGGTATCTCTATACTCTCTATACTCTTTTACACTTTTAAACTGATCGCAAGTTTATCAATCATAGACACATGAGAGCAAACTACACATACTGTATTTTTTGACATCAAGATAAGAGGAGACTGGAAGACTGTTTTCATTAAGACTTGAGGAAACCCTGTACACTCAGACGCTGTTAGGCTTTTACTGCCCACACTGGACCTGTAACCATGGAAAAGATTGCAAAACAGGTGAACATTAACCTCCTAACCCAGAGAGTAAACCAACCTGGTTTTCACAGGAGGGTAATGCAATATAAAAATAGATACAAGTGAGAAAGGTGTGATAAGGACTTCACTTAGCACCACGACAGTCTCTCTTTTACATTATTACAATCTTTGTCAACTTTGTCATGTACTGCTCACTAGTCAAAGGTGTTACCTGCTTTACAATTCATGCATGCTGACAATTGCAATGAGCTGGTGAAGACATGGAATGAACTAATATTGCTTGAATATCAGTATCAGACATCAGAAGCCCATGTAAGCCTTATTTGTACCAGCCATTATAATCTCACTCATCAACTGCGTTTGCATTCCTTCAGGCTCTACAAGCTGCTTTATTTCCTCCTTTCTTTGTGCTAGTATGTGGTAATGCTTTCATGCCACGTTTAGTTTTTCTTTTCTCAACCTCACAACATCCATCGAAGTTGGTTACACACTTCTTTTTCTGCCATTTCTCACATTCTACCTCCTACTCCACCAACTCACACTCTTATTTCATATCACTACTCCTCCTCTCAATCCTTCGCCCTCTTTCTCTCTCTCCGGGTTCAAGGCCACACCTGCCTGTACTATGCTAATATTATCAAAGTTGCATGGAAAGACTAAGTTAAAGGTTAACAAAAGGTATTGAGTGAGAGAGGAAGCTTTGACAGTCTTAACAAAAGATGCCGATGTTCACTGTATTGTCACCAGAGTCAAGACTACACACACAGACGCACACACACAGTTTTAACCCTTTCCAGTTAGAGTATAAACTGATCCATAAAAGAATTAAGTCAAGACAGTAATGGGCAGGAGTTGTTGGAAGCGTATAGATAACATCTCTTGAAGAAACTGTGAGAGCTATTGTCCTGGTAGCAAATCAGCTAACTAGTGTGTGAACTGAGAGTTGGAAAGCTAGCTAGCTCTGAGAGCTGTTCCCCCTCTTCTATTAATTGTATGAAATGATATTCAACCCTGAGAACAGAGTAAAAGGCTCAGTAAACTATCCTTTACGAGCACTAGCGTGTTCTCTGCTTGCTAGCATGTTAGCAGTTAGCTCACCAGATACAGTAGTTTATTAACTAGCCCCACTAGTAACCTTCACCAAGTCTGCAGCACCGCTTAAAAGATGTGTAAATCAATTAGATGTGGCTATATGCACTATAATGTAATACAACATTGTATGGGTATTGATCATGGGTGCCACAGGGAAAAATAAATTGTGTTTGAGTGGAATTTAAATCAAGCCATCACGCTCATTCTGTGCTATTTATCAGAGCACAAGTTTCTTTCCCATGTCTTTTCCCCAGATTCCAGTTTCTCCTGTGAACATGCCTCATTCTCTCCACCTCATTCTTACTCTTTCAATTTGAACCCATCTAACCTGAATATGAGATAGATCTTAGCTCTAGTAAAACTAGAGCTTATCTAAGTTGAAAAGGGGCTGGGTATGGGGCACTAAAGAGAATTTTTTTTTTTGGTGATTATTTCATGTTTGTTGAATTCTGGTTGAGGAGCAGCTGTAAAATGTTCCACTGTCAATCCAGCAAAACACACACAAAGACCAACACGTCCTATGAACCCTGGTTTCAACAAACACTGAGATTTGCCTTTGCCGTCATAGCACAACAAACATGGAGTGGTTAGGTGTGTGTCAACATTAACACTATAGTTGGGAAGGAGTTGGACAGGTGCATACACAGGAGAGGAGCAGACATAATTACAGGTATGATATCATACAGGATCCAGGAGGCTCAGTTCACTTTGTCATGATAACAAGGATGAGTGGAGAGAGAGGAGGGATGATTACACACTGAGTGTATAAAGCACTAACAAAAATCAAAAGATTCTGAACAGGTGAAGTCACGAACAGGTAAAACTGGAAGTTATACCCAAAATTTTGTCCACTATGGGCACACGTACAGGTGTCATAGTTCTATTTTCAGATGTCCTACACGGTTCATCTAACACACTATGGGGGTAAAGAGAGAGGTTTATAATCCCCTGACCACTTACCTTCTCCATGTGTGGGAGGCAGGCTGCAAAACAGTGACTCACATTAACAGGTATTCAAATAAACATCATAGTCTATTGTTGTACATGGATTATTTTTGTAACTAACATGGGACTAAGTGCTTGAGTAACATCCATTAGGTTTCTGGAAAAACTAAATGGTGGTGCTCTAATGTCCCAGTGAAAAAGCCAAAATGAGGACAGGATTAAACAAAGCTGTTGAACAGAATATCTCCAAAACAGATCCAAAGCACACATAAGCACCCACACAGTTCCTTTTCTTCTGGTCTGGCAGTGTACACGGAAGATGTGCAAGACCAGTTGAAATAAAATGATATGATACTTGAACGGGAAGGAATCTAAACCAAAGCAAAAAAAAAAAAAAAATGCAGTAGTGTATTAGCTGTTTCTGGAGGCTCTGTCATAAGCATTTATATTCATGTGTGAGGACTTCCCATCTTCTGCAGTCACACTGGATGTACAAAAATGGCAGTGAAGCTGGCGAGGATTTTGACTCATTTCCAGGGTGGTTTCCAGTCCCACAGCAGTCAAGGCTGTAATACTGAGGAGAAGCAGTACTCAGTCACTAACATTTATTCCCAGCAGGGCGGGGCTGGCTCTACTGCTGGGCTAGCTTTGAGATGTGGGAAAGAATTGCATGGAAAAGCTAAAACTGCTGCCCACAGCAGTAGGCTAAAACTAACCAGGCACACACATACTGTACATACACACCCTCCAAGACCTGTGAGTCACCAACACACAGGTAACACATATTCTGACTCACTGCCAGACACGTACCCTCATTACTTCCATTCTCCTCAATCCTCTTTTTCCTTATAAAGTGTTTTTGTACAATTTCCAACACTCCGTGCATGTTTGCCTGCACTAGGTAAGATCCTTATTGAAGAACACCTACACTACAAAGTGGTGCTACAACAATAAGAGAGAAATACTACTTGCATACATTAATCCTGATTAACACACACTTCAGCTGCCACTTCAAACCCTTTTTGGTCTCAGATCCTTACCTTTAAAACACCACAAAAACCTTAAGCTCATCTAATTCCCACACTTTTCACTGTTCATACACACAATTTACACACTGGAACCAGCACTTACTTCTGTCAGGACTTCCACTGTAACTGACACTTTCACGTCACTTTATCAACAATATTGTAACTGATAGTTCAACTCCTTTCAGTGCTTTAATGCAAATGAATCTTGCACAATCCCTCATTAAATCTTAAATCAGCCACAATTCAAAGTTGTCATCTGCAGCTTTACAGTAAGTGTGCAACTTCCATGATACTGTACCACTACTGAACATCCACTGAAGACGTGAAAGCTAAAATATGCTTTAGAAAGATGGATGCACACTGATTAACAAAATGAGTGAGTGAGCTGATTTAATCTAAACCGCCACTAGATCTCTGCTTAAGACAAACATATGGTCAAATGCTCTAATGCTACTTCTCATCCTATATCTATATAACTGTCTCCTACTGTCTGTCTGACAGAGCCTTGAATCAATAGCCATTCCCATCCAGTGTCTCCAGCACATTCCCATCTGAATGTCTGACTCAACTTCCCATATACTCACAGTCAGTATCAGCAGTAGTCATCATCTAAACAACCACCCACACACACCACCAACATGACAACTAAAGCTAATTTTACTGACTCAAAACATAGCTTCTTTGTCATACAATTAGGGATGCACCGATATGTCAGCCAAACATCGGTACTGACTGATATTCACCTCATTGACTGCCATCGATATCTCGGCAAATAAGACGACTTTCACCGATGGCAGCGACCGATGTTTATCTGTTGTGTCACATCTCTTTTGTGTTGGCCAGATGTGTTGGTTATTTGCCTTGTGACAACTCGTACAACAGTGTTATACCCAGCTTTGGATTCAGAGAAGATCCAGTATAACCACCCATAACAGGCACTGTTTGTACAACTGAATTTGTGCTCATTCAAACATCACTATCAGCATCATCCCAGAATTTCACAATCAGTGCATCCCAGCATACAACCAAGGAGCATAGTCTAGAAAACCACTGAGCAAAACAACAAATTCACTCACTCTTGTTCTCCAACTAGAAAATTTGATGATCCTGAATATCTTCTATCACCAGCCTTAGACATAAAATCTGATTTGGCCCCTCTATAACCCATATTGGCCAAACCTTTCCTTGTCTTAAGAAATGAGTACAAAGGCCATGAATCTGCTTTGAACTGGAAACTGCTCTTGCATTAGGACTTTATCAGTGCTATTCCTGGCTTAGCCTAGTGAAATATCTGCGCTTAATGTTATCAGAGCAACATGTCCAAAGCCCTGACTTTATCTCAATGCTTGGATTCAGACTGTAGTCACAGATGCCAGATCTTAAACTATGCATGGCTGGCATGGAACAGCTGTATAACCCATTAGTGAACTTATACATGAGGTTGTACAAGTTAGCAGTAAGCCTTTTCTTATATTACTGCCTCTCACACTTCTTCCATTAAAAGGTAAATAAAATAAAAAATTAATAGGAATAGTTTGACATTTTGGGAACTACACATATTCATTTCTTTACATTAATTTCTCTTCATTGATTAACACATTATATTGTGTTTTAGAGATGAAAAAACAAGCTAAGCAAACCTGCAAATAAGCATATTGCCTAAGATGTCAAACTATCCCTGTGACATCTTTTAACAATTTTCATATTATGGAATTAGTGCAAAATCTTTTAATTGGCATTGTACAGGGTGCTGTTTTTCAAGTGCAAAATAATGCTCAAACAAAAGTTAAGGCTAAAGCTTTTCAGCTCAAAGTTTTCAGCATCTATTGCAATGGTGGATGATGAAGAGATGGTAAAATTCCTTATTATTAAAAAAGCTATGCAATCAAACCCCTCTAAATGCAGGTGGTCCAGTCAAAAAGGGGGACTGACTTGTGCAGTGACAAGGTCATATTCCCACTGGCTTCCCACCCACAAATCCTGCCAGGGTTTTGCCCATTTCTTTCATTTGTATGTGGTGTAAACTTCCTTCAGCAGGACGACTGTATCTTTAGCAGCCATGCCATTTGTTGATGTCCACAAATTTGATATGACAATAAAAAGGTCATAGATGGGGAAACAAATCCCCCGGTGAGCAGTTCATATAACACAGGTCAAGTACATACATCTGTGTGAGTGTCTTTCCTGTTGTAGAGATAATGGTGGAGATCTGGCTAAGAGTCAGGCTGTCAGGTGTATCCTATGGGTTCCTCCCAGGATCCGCCCGACATGTAGCTGAGAGACTACATGACCAGGAAAACCTTCACCCTGTCAACAGCAGTTCCTATATCCAACAAAATAAAGAGCTGTGGTTCTCATAGTAAGTTCCAGGAACAGTTAGTGGTCCATGGGATTCTAGCAGCACATTCATTAGAATTTCCAATTCACTACATTAGCATGTGCATACTTGACCTATGGAGTTGTAAAGATAGCAATCTGCCATGAAGGAATCCACCAACTACCGTAACAATTGGGGCAAAGGCAGACTGGTTTTTGATCAGATAAATAGTCAGACAGCAGGGCAGATGCAATAAATCTAATTTCCCCTAATTGTGTGAAACTTAAGACTCCTAGAATAAAATGAAAATGTGTTCAAAAGAGACTCATAAGCCTTTACTTGATCATTTCAACATTATTTTAATCATCTAAATACATATAAAACCATCTGACAAGCACTTTTATTTTATTTATGCTTACATAGGTACTCAAAGCCAAAGGGAGAATGCCTCACCATGTAGAGGCAAGCAGACATTTAGGGTAAACGCTCTTTCTAATCTCAAACTACCCAACACCACTCTGACCAAAACTCTGCCTTAAAGCATCTGCATCACATCAGTCCAATGGAAACAGCAGCTAAATGAATGTCACCAGGGAGTATACAACACATGGATCTGCTTTGGAAACATGTATTGATGACAGTGCATTGATGTGTGTTTTGTGCCGAGCTGGAAAATGGTGAAGACCATGCATGCTGAATATTCTGTGCATGTAGTTCAAACACAAGTGTAGACCTACACATTATAGGTGAAAATGAACATGCAGGCCAATGTAATACAGCTGTCTGTACAACTCTGCAGTCCTGCTTCAAAGCCAATCATCTCCAATAACAAGCTGTCATCTAAAGGAGCTTACAGCAGAGTAACAGGCAGCTGTAGGCAACCAGTGAGTGCTGGGAAATCCTGCCCTCCAGGTGACCTTCAAGCAACAGGTCAGCTTGTTCTAAGCAGCTTGACCCCTGAGGGACATCCCACCTTTGCTGGGTCATTTCTTCACACACCTCTCTGCATCTTCCTAATGTACAAGTCCTGTCCTTCTCTGCTGGATGAGTAATAACTCTCATTCATTATAAGTAGATTTTAAGCCTAAAAAGGACACTTTACCAGATTAAACTGTAGTGAGCAAAACAGGGTTCGAAATAATTGCAATGTCCAATCACAGACCATTCTGACCATTGAGCTATTGTTCATGTACATTTCTATTTACATTGTAGAGTGTATACTGTCATTTACATATGTTACAGCCTTTAACTTACTTTATTTATTATTTTTATGTCAACATTTACAGCTATAGAATCCAACAAGGATAATTTCAGATTTTTATACCACATGTTCATATGTTTTGACATTAACAGGCTGGATTGTATGCCAGGTGCTTCCCTTGTGTTTACATCATGTACAAACCACACACAAATTGACAGGTGGCAAAGCCTTTGTCAACCACAGAGAGACTTTCTCAGCCAGAGCCAGACAGCTGAAATCCAGCCAGCTAGTACTGGCAGTGTTACACAGGGTCTTTTAAAGTTGCAATAAGGGATGGGATGTAGTTCATTTAGCTGCCTTTCCATTTGTAGAATCAGGTTTACCTGCATGTTTAGACCATCTGACCATTGCTGAATGACGGTTGGGTATTTCAGGTAAAACAGCAAATATGTTAGTGGTTGATATACCTATGATGGACATGGTTAACCATTTATCACAACAACACTGATGGTGGCTTATGTTGCACTAATAACAAATGCTCCACTCCCTCCTGACCAGCAAGTTTACAATAGTTTTGTACTCACAGGTCACAGGTGTGATAGGCTGTGAGATTAGCTATTTAGTGAACTGTCTTAATCTGTCTGTCTGGCGTCCATAAAAAGACTACTCCCAACCTCAAGGATTTGTTGTTGTAGGCTACATGGCAAATCAGGACGTGGCTGAAAGTTCACAGCCCTGCAGTCAGTGAACGTCAGCAAACCAAGTCACAGGCGTAGGTTGATTCAAATTTCATTCAAAACTATGCCTCAAATTTGATTTATCCTTCTTTGCTTACTGTCCTACATCCTAAACGGAACACACATGCAGAAAACGGCATAAACCAAATACATGCAACGGCGTTTTTAAATGAAGTTTTCAACTTCTGGACTTAGCTAAGTTTGTTCACAATACCCTCGAAGTTATCGTACCGCAATTCTACGTTGTAGCAGAGGGAAACCGTGGAGTAACGGTAGCTAGGTCGAGTGTAAACGCTTTAATGTCGTCAAAGCAACACAAATTTTAATACTGAACATACAGAACTTATCAATGGCTTTCACTGATTTGCTGCAGGTCTTAACCTACTGTTTTACCAAGTAAATCAGTTGCCAACAGACTGTACAACGTTTAATTGTCACATTTTTGAATGGCATTCGGCATAGCGTTTTCGCCATATGGCACGCATCAAGGCTTTCAGCCCACTCACTCAAGCATGCTGCCATGTCACAAATTACACAGCAGAAACTTTCCAAATGTAACAACTGTAACAAACCCAACAACCTTATCAGTAAAAGTAAACGAAAGTAAACGGTTAGCAACGGCATAGTAAAGCTAAAACAATTCGCAGTAAACAGGCAGTTGCTAAGTCAGGTGTTTGTACTAACAGAAAACATACCTTAAAACAGCCGAGGTCAAAAACGGTGTGGTAGTCTCTCCTCTCTGAATGAGTTCTTATCGTCCAGATAGTCTGGTGGATATTTAGACCAGTGTCTTCGCTCTGAGTGTGTCAGCCCAGTCAGTCAGTGACTGGTGACTGTCTGACAGAGGGTAACGTACAGTACTGCGTGTGAGAGCTGCGGGGTTTCTCCTGACCCTCCCACCACTCCCTGCCCAGACCAGCGTTCACACTGTGGGTTCTCTCACAACTGTGGTTTCCTCAAGACGGCAGCCTCAGCACAGGACTTCACCTCGCCACCGGTGTAGTCATAATGCCGGGCACTTAGTCATATTAATACCTCAGTGGTGAAGTGGTGTATAATGCTATTAATAAGAGAAACACTGTCAATGTGCGGTTTTACTGGGACTCGGATTCCCCTAAACCCCCTAGGGGAGTGGTGTGGTAATTTCCACCTTCCTTTTCTTTCACTGAAGGGCTGCTCAGCCCTGTATTACCAGGAAGTTCACCAAGAACCCATCCCACAACTCTTGCATGAGTGACATGGTTTCTTTTAGCCAAGCCACGCACCATGCCGTCATTGCTATCTACAAACACTTAAGAGCAAGTAAAGTCCTGTTGTCCTCTTGTCTAACGGACCAAAAAATCAGGCAACCCGGCCAAGAGTGCCAGGTGTCATTGCCCCTTTTCGTGTCGTGCCGGGCAAACACGTTTCAGGAGTGGGAGGGAATAATAAATTGATTTTTTTGAGATGAATCCGCACACTGACACCTGACTGAGCGTAAATTAAAACTCTGACCAAACCAGAAAGAGTCAGAGGGAAGAACGGCATCCATCAGCATTAAAAAGACAATCATTCAACTTTTAAAACTGCTATATTTGACTGATTAACTACAGGCAGTGAACGGTATACAAATATGTAAAACATCCTAAAATAACCAAATAGTTGAACGTCGCTACAAATGTATCGTTCTCTTCCACAGACGGAATTAATTCAGCAGCAAATTACAACACACTTGCAGAAAAAAGTGCCAAGGTTGCATCAAACTGCTGTGATGACTGTCTGTTCCAAAGAGTTCTCGTACCCTCTACTGTTAATAACGACGCCACTGCACCTTCACACTGTCACTGCAGACTGTGCAGAGCTCCTCCCTCAGCTGAGGCCACTTACCAGTAATGTGAGGCTGAGGCAATGGAGTGCAACAGTAAGCTGAAAAATGTGTATGATTTATGAATTACCACGTTTATACTCTTAAAGGGTCTGTAAAGCAGTAATGGAGTCTGGATTTTGAAAGGCGTCTCTGTTGTCCCATTATTTCACCCAGAGAATTGTCAGTGGCAGAAATAATGAGGTCATAATTCAACACTGTCTAATCTCCCTTTTTTTAATTTATAGGAATTTTGATATTTTGTTTAGTCATTTAATAGCTGAATTATGTTTTCCTGTAAATTTCAGTTCCCTTTTATTTCTAATTAATTATTTATTCATATTTATATTGCCCATAAGAACCATGTGTCATGTCCACAGTCATGACCTCAGTATGTGTGAATGTGTGTGAGTGAGGGAATGTGACCTGTAGTGTAAAGCATTTTGAGTGGTTGACAGGACTAGAAAAGTGCAATATAAATGCAGTCTATTTAATTTAATGTTGGTTTGTGGGTCCCTACAATGCCAAAGTTTGGAAGTCCAGTGATCATGTATATGGCCTGTCAAGACCAAAAAGAAGAAAATACTTCACAACAGACCGTCTGTCATCTCAGACATTATTGCAGAGTTACACAACATGTGTCGTGCCCGTGTGAAGGTGACCTCAACCAGCTGGTCAGCTGGATGTCAGTGCCCAAGCTGAACTGTAATAGGTCTGCACTGCCGGAGGGGGGAGTGATCGATTCAACAACCCACAACCAATGCCCTTCACAGACACACACACATGCACTGACACACTCACTCACTCACACACACACACACACACACACACACACACACAGAGCTTTTTTTCCCCCTAATTGGACAAGTTGTCCCCAATTAAATGGTCTTTAGTCTAAAAACACACACACTTACAAGCACACACACATATACAGACACACACACACACACACACACACACACACACACACACACACACACACACACACACAGGTTGTATCCTGTTGACAAAATTAGACAGACAGAGTGTACTGGACGGAAAGGCCGGTCATGACACTGACCCCCCACCTCCACTCCCAACCCTTTACCCTTCCTTCTCTGCTTCTGAGGAACCAAAACCAGGAAACACCGCCAAAACTCACCATTTATTTTTGAGCCAGTTAACTCCACCATATTCTCCTTACTTAACTTACCAGAACTTCACCTGATTTCAGTGTTTACAACATATCTGTGAATTCAGTAATATATAGTGCAGGGTGAAGATTTGTCAAAACTTGTCAGAAATAAATATTTGGATGCTAAAATGTTCATATGAGTCATATGAAGAATGGATGACCCTGACACACACACGTCTCACACACATCCAGATACGCAGGGTGATTTGACCTTGGAGGAATGTGGGAAGAGGGAAAAAAAAGTACTGGCTGTGTACTGGAATGTCTTTGTCGCTTCCTCCCATCCAGGCTACAGTACATTCCACACCTCCCTGATCATCACTGACCAGCAAACAGCAGGCTGCATTAACCACACCACATTCCTCTTACTATACAATCTGGTGTCAGCCCACGCTAAATGTACCAAATGGTACCTTATACCATGGGAGGATTGATTTTAAAAAGCCCACTCCCTTCATTCCTTAAATACTGCTTTAAAGATATTAGACATCAGCTGTCTTTATTTCTACCCTCCTTGCATGAGACAAGACCATACTGTATGCAACACATGTAATGAGTTATGGCTTTCTCTTCTAATCCCTACATGGAATCATCACTAAGTCAACACTCCAGAAGCTACAGGCAGTAAAGCACTTGGATGCAGCGGAAACAAGCTGTAAACATAACGTGATTATCTCTCAAGTTTTGGCAAGGCTGTTGGTGAACAGTTGCATGTCTGGCAGACATGGAGCAACATTCATTTGGAGTTGTGTTGGCTACCTGATAAGTGTTAAGCCCAATATTTACTCTCCTTTTAATTGTGTTAGAAATATCAAGCTCTGTAGCTTCTAAATGCTCCACAATGTTAATGAGCTAATTGCTAACTTTGCAGCCCACAGTTTTGTGCTGGACAGTTGTGTAAATTGGTTTTCTAGAGCTTTTTAAAAAGCTGAAAGCACCTGCTTGTTGCTGGACATGACACTGATGACAGTGGTGAGGACAGTAATGTTGGGGGCCTTGCATCCAAACAAATGTAAAAGTGTTAAAACACTCTGTAGAGCTCAGAGGAACTGTATATAATTCTCTGTGGGTTCACCAGTACGAGGTATCCTGTCCACATACATGCTATTTGATTCATTGTTGATATTGAAATATTGATTATAGCAGCTTTAAAATGCAGCAATCTGCTGGGCTGCATTCTAGTTTTATAAGATAAGATAATCCTTTATTAGTCCCACAATGGTGCAGTAATCAGTATCTCTGCTTTTTCTACATAGCTGCAGATCCAAAATGTCATCTCTGTAATTTATAGTGTGGGACTGACACATACTCTGACTTCCACAGCTGATGTTTTGACTTTTCTGCAATCAAATTCAATTGTACATGTGCTGAAAATATCATGCTGTGACAGTAAGTTGTCTGTGTTTGTTCAGTTTGCAGTGTGAATAAGGAAAACCACCACAGACTAACAGTGTAGGCATGTAAGTTCATCATGCAAGGTATGTTTCAAGGCAGGCATCTTTAATGTGGAATCTATATTTTTAAGTACTGTGAACTTTGACCTTGTTTAGAAAGGGATCTTATTTGCTCTATTCAGCATTTGTCAGTATGATTCTCGGTATGTTACACAGTTTGATGTCTATAATAAATCTAGCTATGCTGCATGGATTCTGACTTTGCATTAATTCTATCCTACTCATGTAAATAAAGTGTTTATTTTACATCCTCTAGTAGTAGTCCACAGAGATAGCATATATTTACATGAATAATTAACTTTGTGAGCACTGCTCACAAGAGCCAGATTAGATTTAAACTTATTTACTAACCACATCTTGCTCGATTCATCAGTTCAATTGGCATAGTAGGCAGTATAATCTGAAGCAATTCACACTTCTTAAAATATATCAATATTTCTCATCATCATCCCTGTGGGTGCTGAGCTCTATAATCTCACTTGCCTGCATCAATTTCTACCCACTGAGCTACGTAAAAATCCAGTAGAATTAAGGATGGGTGTGAACACGACGTGGTCACAGTGTGTGAACTGACCTTGCAGTTGTGGCAGTAGTTTTCGCCATTTTTCCCCGGAGAAAGGATGATTTCCCCTGTTGGGATTAGTTGGATCGTCAGTTCCATCATTCTTCCCTTTTTCTCTTCTTTTCCCGTCCCTTTTTTAAAAGTGATTTTGTCTTGTTTTGTGCTTTCTGTTCCTTTCCCACTTTGTCAGGAGAGACAGAGGAAAAATATTACACCTCTCTCGTCAGGTCCGTTGGCAAATCCTTAGCTCAGGCAGGGTGGAATGTGCCTAGAATACTATCCCAAGAGATACCTGAAAAGCAAAAACACAGCAGTCAGAGACTTTTAATCTCATCAGATATGCAAGCAATTAAATCATAAGTCTCTCTCCTACATGCATATGAAGAGATGAAGAGAAACACCTTATCTTTCATGCAGTAGCTCTTACTGGACAGAGAAATCTTACTTCCTGACAAGAGGATCCAAAAGTGGAAAGCAGTGATTGGAGATTTTGAGCATTGGCACAGAGGTTTGGAGTTGGGGTGTTACCTGTTGCAGAGTAGAGAGTTTCAGTGAGGCCAGTTTCCCCTCGCTTGAGCCAGAGGATGTTGCCTCTCTGGCTCAGGGATCATGGGGAGGATATGGAGCTCAGCCTGGCTCGAGATGGATGTCACATGCAGAGGATATGTGTCTTTTGTCTTGGAGTGTGTGTGCATGAGAGGATAAAAGTGTGTGCTCATAGGGAGTGGTAAACACATTTGTTTTTGAATGAAATTATTATATCATGCTGTGGTTTTTATGCAAAGTCTTCACTCTTTTTAATAAAATCTTTACTTCAATATAATAAAGGATGTATTCTAGGTCAGTGGTTCACAGCCATTTTTAAAAAGTATCAAGTACTCCTACAGCCCTGTCAGATGCATTCAAGTGCCCCTTCATCAACACCACCTTTTATGTCAACCATTACCATCCACTACATTCATCTAAATATATCAGCTATCATTAGTTCATTTCCACGTCACTTTCATTTTTTTTCACCATATATCCTCAATCTTTACGCTAGCTATCTACTGGATTTAAACTGTTATATTTTTTTAGGTATTTTGATCATTTATCAAAAATTATCACTTTAAATTATCTATTTCAGCCATTTACCTATTAGGCTACTTACACTATCTGTCCATTTACAAGCTAGCAGTCTAGTTCAAATGTTAGCTAACAACATTTTCTTCACATTTTCTTTTCACAGTACTTTATTTATTTATTTTTACCAGTTATCTATTATCTTTAAGCTAGCTATGTATTTCAATATTTATTCATTACTTTTGGCTTACAATTTTGAGCATTTATTAATGTTATTACCATAAGCTATCTAATTCAACCACTAGCATTTACCTTGGAGGAATATGGGAAGCTAGCATTTAAGCTACTTATCTGTTAGCTAAATATTTCAGCCATTTATCCACTACTTCTAGCTTTAGTACCATCATTATCAGTGACAATTTGAATGATGTAACCATTGTTGTTGTTTGTTTGTTTGTTTTTAGCTAGATTTAGACCTCTTTGTGTGCTTGTTGACTTGTTTTCATATATTGTCACTTAGTAGCAACCCCTCAGGTAGTTGGCCCAGGTTGGAATCACTGGTCTAGTTCATCTGTTTAATTCCCTTCGGCTCCTATTAGATAATTTATGGCACCGTTTAAGTGTGCACACACACATATGCACACACACACACACACACACACAGGGCTGGTCTGAGCAGAGTTTCCTCCCAGACCCAGCATCCTGCTTGAGACATTCCCAGTACCCACCCAGCAGATTTAGTGTGTGTGTAAGGTGTTTTTTTTTTATGTGTTCTTGACGGAACCCACTTGTGCTTCCCTTAGGATGTACAAGCAAGAGACACGCGTATGCACCACACGCTTTCTAAAAACAAACAAGGGACTTGTGCTCTCATAGCAGTGTGCTTCCTGTCCCCAACGACTAGGGCCTTGACACTTGACATATAGTGCACACTGACACAATGAACACACACCATACTGATAGAGGTATGGTTTTGAGGGTGAAGGGGTAAAAATGTGACACTGAAACCGTACAGGTCTGTCTTTGTGTCTGACAAATATAAACAGCTTTATTCTGGTGGATAAACATATGTCATTTGGATGAACTCCCTGACCCACCTGATGATTCCAGACCCCTCCCTACATTCCTGTTGGCTAAATGTCAGCATACATCCAGTTACTTGTACTGTGTTATCGTGCAATAAGGGAACTAAAGAAAAAAAAAAATCTTTAGAGCAGTAGCTCCCAGCCAAGAGGTGAGGACCTCTTAGAGGGTTCATGAGATACATCTGAGGGATTTAAAGATGAACAACAGGACAGGAAAGCAGAGAAGCACATTAATGCAAAAAATAAAATTGTTACTCAAATTTACTTTATATGAAAATCACCTGATAAAATCATCTGTTTGGCTGCTAACTCTTTCTTTTTCTATTTTTGTCACTCTAGTCTCTTGCTGCTGTAAATTTCCCAAGTGGGATGAATAAAGTCTATCTTATCTTATCTTATCTTAACATTATATATGTAATATGCAGTGAGGAGTCCCAAGTAAACATGGCTTTGTGTTAATGACAATTCGTCCAATCCTATCTCTGATTAACCTCCCTGATGTTGCCAGATGTGGTTGCTGTGAGAATGCTTATATCTGTCTCAATGCTGTTTTCTTAGGGCAGATTGTACTAAAATCTTAAATAAGAAGCAGTATTTAAAGAAGATACATGTCTTCTATGAATGAATATCTGTCAGTGTGAGCGTGGCACAGGATTTCTGCATGGTGTGTTTTGTGTGGAGCAGCGGGCTGCTGGTAAGAGAAGGGAAGTGGCAGTGACACACATCCTTTGACCTCTGACTCCAGCTGGAGGCATTCCTGACAGCCTGGCATCAACAGGAAACCTGTGGCCTTGACACACACACACACACACACACACACACACACACACACACACACACACACACACACACTCTGCAGCCTTGGAGCAGCCACGACTCAGCCCAGTTCTATTTTAAAATAAACACATAGTTTGGAGATGATTGACTTCCAAGATAAGTGCATATTTTTTCTTACTGCAGAATGAAAGTGAGATGAAACAAAGCAGTGGCCACAAGCACACACCATTAGTAGTGAAGGAAGAAGGGAAGAATATTTTTACAAAATTCTAGTCCATTTTGAGGGTTTGCAATTACAACTGTGACTGAATACACAAATTGTTGTTGTTGCTTTAGCTGTAAATTCATATTCACAGTTGCAGACATTCATGCTAATGCATTTGGTGGTTAATATTATAGTTTATTATGCAAAATTAATATCATCTACCTGATCTTAGTGGTGAGGAATTTGAATGCTGATCAAGTTGGAAACTACACTTCCTTACCTCACTCTAACTGTGGAGAAACACACTGTATGTCAGAGGTTACAGTAGTGGATTACAGTTCAAATGTTACTTTTTGTGAGTGTGTGTCTTTGTGTTTCCTTTAATGGACTGAAAATGAGTCATGATAAGATGATGGATGTAGCTCCTGCCAAAGACTCGAGAACAACTTGACACAGTGTCACTCACTTAAACACACACACACACACACACACACACACACACACACACACACACACACTGATGATTAAAATGAATAAAAATGAAATTAAATAATGTGGTTTAACATATTTTTCTGCATCAAACCAGTGTCCAAACCTCCCAGGATTAACTACCCATTTAATCTTTTTTTTTGTTTGTTTGTTTTTCCAAATGTCTTTGTATTTAGTCGCGGTGGCTGTATTTTGACATACATTTCTGATTATGTTTTAATTTAAAATTCATCCATCCATTCATTATCTATACTGCTTAAGAGTCGCAGGGTGGCTGGAGCCTATCCCAGCTGTCCACCGCAGGGCCAATATATATATAGATGATTCAGTCACACCTACGGACAATTTAGAGTCACCAATTAACCTAACCTGCATGTCTTAGGACTGTGGGAAGAAGCCAGAGTACCCAGAGAGAACCTCTGCAGGCATAGGGAGAACATGTAAACCTTCATGCTGCCCTTTTTGACATTTTTAGCCTTTATTGTACAGTCAGCAGTGAAGCAGCAGACAGGAAACATGAGGTGAGAGACAGGAGTGTGATATGTAATACAGGTCCCTGGCCAGAAATGGAGCATGGACAGTACGGCTATGTGGAGCACTCTAACTGGTAATAGTCTAAAGTCAGACTTGGCCAAACTGAGCCAAACACAGACAGTGTGACTGTGAACAGTGAGTCATACAGTATAGGACTTGTAATAATGGGGATTCAATCTACACACATTCCCTTGAATCAGTCCTGTTTGCTAGAGAAAAATGGATTGTGGGAATATTATACTGTGTGTTCATCATGCAAAGATACGCTCTAACACACACTTAAATGTATAGTATGCCAGTTCCATGGACATAGGGCACTTGGGCACTGCAGGGCGATTTGAAGGGCGTGGGTCAGAACAGAGTGAGCTGTAGTTCACAGGTTCATCCTGCTGTATATTTATGGTGCAATCTTGCAACCAGATCCCACATGGAGGCTCAGCCCAGACCAGATCAGACCAGGGCTGAGTAAATCTCACAAGTGTTGCCTGAAAATAACCTCATCTATTTATAACTGCTGTCTCTGCAGCAGAAGAGGAAGTTCATAATATTTCATTGACGTTTGTTCCCTGGGTCCCACTCTGTGAGCAGTAATCTTGCTCCAACAACAGAACATTGCAGCAGTTTCCAGTTTCCACAGGAAGCTAGAGGACGCCGATTAGGCTGCAGATGTAGGAGAGGAGGCCACTAACTCAACAACCAGAACACACCCTCTGGAGAGAAGCGTCTTCAGATATAATGACTGGAAAGTTAAGATGTTGCTGTTTGTTTTGTTCCCTCACAGCACATCAATTCCCATCTCCTGTGGAAATATGGAAATTATTTTAGGGTGAGTGATGTATTTTCAGTTTAGATGGAACTTGCTGCCCTCTTGAGGTTTCATGTTACAACAGGCTGTTCAGTGGAGGAGAAACCATAAGATGCCATGGTAACCTGACCGTCAACACATCTCCTGAAAACTTAGGAGGGTCTGTTAGTGTGACAGCTTTTTAGTTTTAAATCACTGACTGAGAGCAAGTCCTGCAGCACAACCTAACTAAGCAAAACCTCAACCCTCACAAAATAGTTTTGTATTGTACTGAAGCTACGTTCTCTTCTTTGTCTGTTTCCCCACAACCCTGTCAGATGAAGCCAAGTACCTTTTCAATGACTGCACCAACAATATAATATGATATATAAAATAATAATTAAAAACAAATATACTTTTTTTTTTATCACAGAGGTGACCTGTTAGTGTTCAGGTCTGACTCAATATTGTTAATCAAACTGTAATTTTTCAGATTAGCTGAACGACCCCATAATCTCTGCATTTACTGCCCCGCAACTACACAGGTACCCCCTGGGGGCTGAGAATCACTACTCTAAAATAAAATGTTAACACACTCATATATAACATTGTCTATAAAATGCTCAGAACCAGTCTGGTGTGATGTGATGATGCTGAATAGAGAAACTAAATCGCTAAACTGAAAGTCAACTGGACATGTTTCTCAGATGTGTGACAGGGAGATAATGTTGTTGTACCTTTATGTGTGGTGACAACCTTCACTACAAAGTCTGGTATTTCTAAAAGTGAGTATTATTACTGCTATGACACAGTTTCTGAGATCATTAGCAGCTTCTAGCCAAGGCTAGATTGCCAACTGGGCAAATCAGTCAGCTGCCCAGGGGCCCAAGAAGGCCTGGTTTTACTGTGTGTGTTGTTTTTGGTTATTTAACTTTTAGTAATTAGGTTTTGAAATACAATATGAATTGAGACTGATGGTGTAATCATCTTACAGAGAAGCCTCATCTAAAAATCTTCCACTAAAACCAAAATTATTTCATTTCTAAACTGAAGTGATGCTGTGTTTCATCTAATTACCTTTTCTTAGCAAATGCAATAAAGGAGCCATCTATAGTGTGTTGTGTGCACTGTACTAGAGGAAAATATTGCCACAGCAGGTGCCCAACAGCAAATATTTGGTATCATTTGTGCTCCCAGTCGTGTCAACATAGGCCCAATAGTAGATAATTATGCTAAACCTTCCCAGTTAATTTGTCAATAACATATCAGTGTTAACATTTTTAAACTGTCATGTCTTTAAGTAGAAACAGATGACTAGTGACTTCATTATTACATATGGATTCCACAGATTTAACAGTTGAGAGGTGATTTGTAGGAACCTCTCTCGTTGTGTGTGGCAGATTTGATACCTGCAGAGGGCACTAGACGAGCTGCTGCACATCACCCAGTCACAGGAAAGTCTGGTCTCCTCTCACGGCTGTATGAGAAAAGAAAACTAGTGTAGCTCTTCTGCATTATTTTTAATTTAATAAACTTGCTGATTCATCATCTCAGATTATAGTCCTCCCTGTATGCAGGTGTAATGTCCCTAGTGATTCATTCTCATGGTTTGAGTATGATTACAGTAAATGTAGAGATATAAACTTAAAAGAAGTGTCACTGAGCCCTACCCTTCTCACAGAATACAGAGTTAGTAGGGGCAAGATGAATGTTGCTGTAAATCATATTAATACATAATAAAAAGGGGAAAGCCTCTACAGTATATACAGACAGTTTAGCCTGTTGGGCCTTACCTAGGGGCTGTCAATAAAAAATATGTTCCTCTGTATTTCTTCCTGTAGAGGTCCACTGATTCTGCTTGTCTGTCACATACATTACAGACCTACTCAGACAAGGAAGGGAGGCTGGACAGTAGTAAAGTAGTAAACTGGGCTTTCTCAGAATGTGGGCCTGTGTGTCACTGCCGGTCACAGGACCATGACACACTTTAATTCACAGTTAATGGGTTTCAAACTGGTCCTACCAATCATGTTTAGATGAAAACTCTGACTCTGCAACCATAAAGCTGTTAGGCTCTTTGTGTTGACAACCAAACTGTTGGACAGAAGCGTTGAACGAACTGAAATGTTGATCTGATGACTGTGCTAGATTAAAATTCAGGTGAATGTACTAAATCTGATAGAAAGACATGTAATAACTGTTGAGACATTTCACTCAAAACCATAAATATCAATCTCATGGTTGCACTAGAGGCAAGGTCAGGGTATCACCATAGGGGACCATGAATGTTTCAAAAATTCTATGGCCATCCATTAAGTAGTTGTTAAGATATTTTGGTGAGAGGTGGACCAAAATAGAGTGCCATCCTTCCTGCTGATAGCTGGTATCCAAAAGGTCAGATGGTTCATCCTGCTGTGAGCTCAAAATTACATAATGGAATCTAAAATTATGTCATGAAAATTCACTACTTGCACAATGATGAAATTTGACAGTGTCTTAAATTTCTTGTTAAACTTTGGCCTGATAGTGTTAGATAAAAGTTCAGTGAGGTGGGGCAACAAAAACAGTGTTTCACCCTTTGGGCAGCATGAATGTCCATGGTATATGCATTGTTTTCAAGATACCTTGTTATAGCCCTGAGCTTGGGTCAAGGAGAGGTCTGACCTGACTGTGAGCTACATGAAAGGTCTGGGGGTCCTTATCAGATGTTCTGTGATGCCTCAGTAGGAAAGCAAACAGCCATTGACAGCTACAGCAGTCTGCTACAGCAGAGAGGAAGTTGCTTTGGCTGTTAGTGCGCTCTGCCCTGTGGTCTGTCTGACGAGCTCCTCCACTTTCACCTGTGGGTCTAATTTTAGACTAGGCACAGAGCTCAGGCTGTTATTATGGGTGATGTAACAGTAGAAAAGGCGGCGACTGCTACAGAGGTTACAAGAAACTAAAACTAGGGAGGCGAAAGGTTAAGGCTTCAGGGACTGCTCAGAATGAGTGTGTAAGTGCTTGAAGAAAGTGTCAAAGCTACAGGGGATTTTTTGAGAACACACACACACAACCACAATTGTGACATATTTAAGTCACTACTCCATGAACTGTGTCTGTTTCCAGCCACATGGAAACATGCCTGTGAAAGTCTTAGAGATACTTATTGTAAAAGGTTGATCTCAGTTACCTACTGCTCTATGTATGTCACTACACTTCGGACCATCATTTCCATCAGCCACTTACACACTAGCAGCTCAGAAATCAGCTACACTGTCACCGCAGAACCACAGGCATTAAGATTGCATTTGTCTCTCAAGCACTATAAATAGAACATATAAATATATGATTATGTTCACAGTTGCCAACTCAGATTCCAGTAGCAACATCTGCTCAGTGTGGCAACACTGTGCTAGGGTTCATCTGGTATTGGGGTTTAGGAAGCCAGTACACTGTATGGAAACACCTGTACATAAAGTTTCTGACTCGATTTAAAAAACTGTCATGCAAATGTCAACCTGCAGAAGCTACAACAAGCAGCAGGAGAAACAAGATTCCCCACGTCAGTTTTATTTCACTCATTACCATGTTTGAACAAACAGTTCCATGGATTATATTTGTTCACATAAGGCAGGATAAGCAGCACAATCACTGCAAATGAAACAATAAAAGCAACCAGTCAGTTTGTAATGTTTAATTTAGATTGTTTAATGTTAATTCCATGCTGTGTTTCAGTAAGAACAATACAGATTCCCTGTCTGTGGCTCCAGTCAGATATCCAGTAGTACAAATCAGCTCCAAGTTACACATAATGAAGCAAAACGAGAGAAGAAACAAAGGAAACAGCAAAAGAAATAAAAACCTCTGAACCTAGAGGAGCTTTAGTAAAAAGTAGGGGAGAAGCAGCAGAAAAGATGTGTTAACTCATGCAAGCACTGACAATCTTGATTTTAGGGATCTCTGTCAAGGAGAGGGGGCCAAATTGAGACTTGTCTTTTAAACAAGTGAAAAATCTCCCAAGTTTTTTTTTTTTTTAATTAAAACCACCAGCTAGCCGTAAGTCACCCTTCAGAGATTCAGCATGTGTGCACAGCTACAGTATTTCAGCACAAAGTACAGTCCAAGGACAACTACAAAAACATGACAACAGAATCACTATGATGTAAAAGTTAAGCACTTCTTTGCCCCACATGGATATCGCGAATTTTGCCAACTTCCTCTGAAAACCTAAGTAAACCAAAAGGGCACTTGTAGTTTTCCAAATTGCCCATAAAAAAGGTAAAATGATTCGTATGACATTTCACTAAAAACAGAGATAAAATAGCTCCCATAACTAATAGTCAACATTATCAGTAATAAAAGTTAATTTCTGTAATTACATTAAGAAAAAAATCTCAATACATCCAGCAACTGATAAAAATATTGAGGAAAAAGCAAAAACAAACAAAAATACAATAATGAAAACAAAGATAACATCTCAGAACTGCTTGTACCAGGACAATAAAACAAAAACAATCCAGGGACTCTTACAATATCTTTGTCTTTCTAACATTGTATTTCCTGTCTCAATTAAGTGGTATTTACTTGAATGATGTAAGGGCTAATATAAAAATAAAAAAAGAAGAGAAAAATAAACATGTTCACTCCATGGCCCTGCTGGGTCATGGAGCTGCAGAGGTGGCAGAAAGGAAAAGGAGGGGAGTGGAGGAAGAGGAAGGTGACTCACAGAAAGGGAAAAGGATTTGGAGGGAGAAGGATGAAGAGGACAAAGATGGAGGGAGGAGGAGTGTGAGGAGGTGAGGGGAGGGTCTCAAGTTGTTGGCTGTTGGTGGCATAGTCTCACTGGGCCTCATCCTCAACGTCTTGCAGTGCCTCTTTGTTCTGTTCTTCACCTGTTGGAGAAAACAGACAGTTAAAAAAAACAAACCAAAAACCTGTTTTCAGGATGTGATGGCTCAGTGTAAAACAAGTTTTGTATTGTTTACAGGAAGTGATCAGTAGAGCCTCTTGCTACAAATTCAGACAGTAAAACTAAAAATCTTGGAGAATTCAGCTTGGAAACTAGTCAAAGACAAGGGCATTATATTCCAGTTTTAAAAAAAGTCCTCAAGCTTTGATCTTGTTTGCTGTAACTGGTGAACAGTGGTGGATGAAGTATTCAATCGCTTACTGAAATAAAAGTATAAAGGTAGCAATTCTATAGTATGAAAATACTGACTTTCAGAGTGAAACTCATTTCAAAGTTTAATCTAGAGTATCTTAAAAGAAATATATACAGTATATCTTAACTGAAATATGCTCCAAAACATATCTAATGAAGAGAGGTGCAGTTGAAAGCTTCTGTGAGCCAAACTCATTAAACAGCCTGGCAGCAGTGCAGAGATACTCCCTTCTAAAGTTTCTGAGTGAGCCTCGTCCTTCTAACCAATCAGAAAAGGCTAAAGTCAGCAGTGGAAGCTCACGGCTGTCAATCAATATGTGACTGTGCCTCTGAATTGAATTGACTGTGCCTCTGGTTCACTGAGGCTTCAAGTTACTATTAGCTGCTGGAAGACAATGCTATGGCTGACTCACAGGCTGCAGACAAAGTCTTTTTGGCTTAGGAATGTTCCTGACTGAGTGAAATGATGTGGAAGTATCTTAGTGGCAGCCATGATGAGAGCTGGATGAAATCTCTAAATGCTACATAAAAGTGCTTCAATGCTTCCTTTCTACTTTCCTTTAGCATAGGGAACACTGGACCGTCCTTAATAAAAGGAGAGGATAGAATTACATCCCACAATCAACAAAATCAACATTTAAAGTGACCTACGCAAATCACATCCACTGCCTCAAAGTTACCTAGTCTAATCTAAGTGCAGTTAGATTCTAAACAACATAGTCTTTTCAAAATTCTTATGAATTCTCCTTCACATCTTTGCTTGACCTCATGACATTTACCATCGAGGTCATAGATAAGTGGTTAGGAAATGACACAGGACGTAATTTGTTTTCACTATTCACCTGCAGCCACAGGCTATCAAACTGAGATAGGGTGATGGAGCAGGGAGAGGGAGAGGTGGGGGGAGTGAAGCAGATTGGCCTTGAGTCTCTTGCCAGTGTTAGCCTGAATTCAAGAACTTGCTTATTGTAGCTTTAAGTACTTATCAGCTGCATGTACTTAAAGAATGAAAAGTGAAAATACTCATTTTGATAGTTTGGCTTGTTTTATGGCGCTGCATTACACACATACATAGAGATTATATTAAAGTATTATTGTTACTGATGCATGTGGAAGTCGCCTTGTACCGTTGTAGCTTTTTATTTAAAAAGCTCATTAAAAGAGATAAATAGAAATAAGTGCTTGCAGCCTGAAATGTGAATGAATAAGGCAGGATGCACTAGAAGAACAAGGTGATTTGCATTAAAAATGTGCTGAAATATTCTTACAGCACTGGCACACTTACTTAAAATGAGACTATGGACATAACTACAGCATAAAATGAATGGATGAGGAGATTTTGGGTACAAGACAATGCATCATATTTTATAAGCTGATTATATGTTTGAATGAACACGCTTAATCTGCAAAGTCTCTATGCTGTCGGACAAATATAGTGGAATAAAGGTACAGTATTTGTTCTGAATGTAGAGAGGCAGAAACATAAAGCAAAAGATTTAAAAAATTCAAGTGAAGTACAAGGACCTTAAAAACACACTGAGGTACAGTATTTGAGTAAATGTACTTGGATATTTTCCACCACCTCTGGTGAACAGTGCCTTCCTAAAGCAAGAAAAAAAACTATTCATTGTAGGATGCACACACCAGAATCCAGGTGAAAATCTGTTTAAACTGACCTGCTCCTTTTTAAAAATCTGGACTTTTTTCAGTTGAAAGCTGAAAAAAAATCCTTTGAATATCAACTGGTAACACCAGTGAGAACGCATGCTGAGGCCAAACATAACACCAGTGTTTGGTGAAGACTGAAATGTGATATCATATTATATATCACAGACACTCATTCAAATACAGAGCTGACAGTGTAAATACTTATAAAAGTAAAAAAAGTGAAAGGAAAAAAACCTAGAGTGAACTGTACTCAAAATTTATCACGCCAGTTGGAACTTTTACACAAAACTTCACACATGCATATATTTGACTACTTCAACTTGTTCTTAATAGCGAAAATCAAACACATCAATACTACTACCATTTCAAATGCATTAATCAGGGTTTTTTCTAACCAGGATGTCTTGAGATAGTCAACTCAAGTGTACAGTGTGCAAGCAGTTTCACATGCCAATAACATAACCTAAGCCTCTGCTCCCTGGTGTACATTTAGGGATGGGAACTGATAACATTTTACAGATACCAATGCAAATATCGATTCTTTACAGATTCTTTTAACAATTGCTGTTCTCTCTTCTACGTGGAAAACAGTAGGACTACACAGGTTTTCAGCATCAACACAAGTGATTTATTGTCTCTGAATCTAAACAAAGACTAGCGACAGTCTGACAGTGTCATCATCTAAATTGGATGAAATGAGACAATATTTATACAGCATTTGTTTTCCTTTAGGTTTTCTCAGTCAAAGAAACAAAACCGCTAAGCTTGCCTGCAAAGCACTAATGTTATTAAAACATGGGATATTTACCCTCGGTAATGGACACGCATGCTTGGCTGGGAAGCAGAGACACTCACATGTAACGTGTCAAATATTATAAATATATGAAATTTAGGCCCATGTTTGATAGAAAGATGTTTCAGCATATTATTGGTGTTTCCAACCTTACTAGAAATGACCGTTTTACAGAAATAACCATGGTTTGGACTGTTTTTTCCTCTCCGCCTTCTTTTAGCAAGTATCCAGTGGTTTAGTCACATGGGTTTGATGTCATTGTTTTACTAGACTTACTTTTTTTTTTTTTTTTTTTAAATAATCAGTTCTCAAATGGAACCAGGTGTTGATTCCCATCCCTAAGTACATATATGTTTAACAGGTGACTAAGTGTGCACTAAATGGAACTATCTGAACTCAAGAAAGACTGTTTTCAACTAACTGCAGTGGCAAGGTCAAAGATTACAGCTCATTACATAAAGTTAATAAAGGATCAAATTGAATGAGTGAGTGACAAAGCAGGTGAGTGGACTGAATTATTAAACCATGAGTGAATTAGTGTTAAGAAGAAAAAGAAGGAAGCCACACAAACACAGCAAGGCTTGGGTGAGCAACACTTACAAAGTACAGTTAACATGGGAAATGAACAGTCAGGTTTGTTTCCTTTAGGACTCTACAGCAGAGGGAATGAGAAAAAGACAAGAGAGATGATGAGTCACTGGGAAATAAAAGGTGCTGGTGGACACTGCACCACAGCAAATGCAAACTACTTGAATGAATGGAGGAAGAGAAAGAATGAGTCAAACAGGGCTCAACGATTTATCAATTTACTGTTTTTATATCAAAGTCAATTTATTTAATTATTCCCAGAGGTACAATTTGATCTTATATTAATGACCAGATCTTAACAAGCTGTGGCTTGTGGTAGTGACAGTTCAACGACTATAAAGACAATCACCTCCAGCAGATTTACTCAGCTGCGGCTTAATGTTTATTCAATGAGTTGGTGAAAAGGCAAAAAAGAAACATTGACTTAAGTTAATATGCTGTTTGTAAGACGATGATTGTACTATTTCCAAAGATGGTTTTGGGGAAGAGGATGATGATGTTTGCATAAATTAAGAAGTTTACTATGGTTTTTTTATTTATAAAAAAATAAAAACCCAACAGACTGTTTCTATATTAATTCCAGGTAGCTAGCAGTTAGCTTAGCAGCTGCCGAGTGCAAATGACAGAGAGCTGGTGGGCAGAGTTGTCAGAATCGCACACTTTTAACTTTTAAGCATGTGAAATCTGTTTAAATTCATAACCTTTAAAAGTCTGACATCAAGAACTCCAGTATTCAGGGCTGTGAGGTAATCTGTCTGGTCTGTGACGTGAAGTAGGGCTGGACAATATGGCAAAATGATTTTTTTCCCCATACTGACATGTCGATCACGATACATCATCTGCAAGTTTGAAGAGTATCCTGATAATGACTGAAGCCTAAAGAAACCAGTGGGCTCATTAGTTAAACGTTGACAATATAATCTATTAACAAAAATAGGGAAACAATTGTACTATGTGAACATATTTTATCTGCCTTAATTAAACATTAACAATTAACTTATGTGGTAACCTCTCAAAAAATTTAAATAAAACGAAAACCTTTGTCTACTACGATCACAAATTTCTTTGACAGGGCCTTCTTTGTAGTGGTGCAAGTTAGACCGTTATATTCACACTTCTTCTCAATCACTTTTCATATTTCATATGCAATGGCTGCATAAGACAAAATTATTTTTGTTTTGGTACAGTCCTGTTAGCCCTGCTAGACCCTGGTTTTTACTCTCTGTGTGGTTGCTGGGATGAAAGATTTCAGGTGATTTTCTGTGTTTCCATCTTTGGCCATCTTAATCTGGGCTCTGTCGCTTTTAAGGTAACCAAACCACTTCCATATCATCAGTGTGGTGTGACCTTTCTTGTCAACAATTTCCTGTTTGGAGGATATTGTGAGTTCTTCACTCTCACTTTTGTGCCTCTTGCCTCTTGCTCGTCCATAGCCTTCTTTAAAACAAGTGGGTCTAACTTTGCAACAGTAAATGGGTGTGTACTTTGACGTACAAGCCAAAAAGTATTGCCTGACCGTGTGTTGTTGAGTTAATGCCTGATGTGTAATAGGTTGTTAGAATAAAATGTCCAAATCGAATAAAAATGCCCTACACTTACTACTACACTTTACGTCTTCATTGACATAAATTTTATTGTGCTCCCAAATTGAGATTGGTTTATTGCCCAGCCCGAACGCTAAGGTTAGCTAAAGCAGCTATAGCACATAACTGTCAAAAGCAACATTAGGGGTTGATAATCCGATACACAAATTGTCTGTGATTTTATTTGCCAGCAGTTTGTCAATATTACCATTTATGGCAAAGTATGTATGCTATCATTAAAGGATGCTACCACACATGTAATGTCCTCATAAATGTAACCTAAATTAGTCAGTTTTTTTCTGTAGAAAATGAGTCAAGTGTACTTAGAAGTTTAGTTTTCTCTTGCGTGCAATTATTAATTATCCTTAAATCATTGAGCCCTAGAATCAAATGCTACAAGGTGGAAAAGCAGGTGATTTTTGTTAGGTAGGAAGATTATGAATATTTGCTCTGAATGGCTGATTTCAGCTCATGTAGACCAGTTTGACAGGAGTCTGCATTCTGTACCTGGGCATGCACACTGTGAGCAGCATGATATACATTCAGAAAGCTTCAGTTAAATTTCTTCAAACTTTTTTGCTTTTTAGTCACGGTTCCAGTTTTCACTGTTGCTGACAACACAACAAGATTTCTTTGTTGTTTGATGTTTGATTATAGATTTCCCCCAGTTCTGTCATTAAAAAAAATCTTATGTCCAATATCTGCCATCAGTTGGATCACCGTGACACAGGGGTAGATGCTGTGTGGTCCAACACTAAGTGCTCATTCATTCTTCAGCGGGGGTAAACTTAAACTTATTTAGAGCAAAGATAAACATGCAGTTAACAACTTGTGCCCAAAGGACACTCGTGAAGTAAGGGAGAAAAAGACATGTCCATTTACAGCCAATTACTCAAGTAATATTATGAAATCCTATGACACCACCACCACCACAATCATCAGTTAGCCTTACTCTTCCCTGTAAAAAGCAAAACATTACATACTAGCAATGTATGTGTCTTGCATTGCTGCTGACTTAACAGATCATCCATCAAGCTGCTCACAGTATTGACAAATGTTAAAAATTCAGTGTAAAAGGTTATAGGTGGGTAACAGTAGATGAGTAAGTTAATTCATCAACTGGCATCTAGTCCTGGAAAAGAGGTTCATCAGAGACAAAAACAGGCAGAGCCACTGCCAGTGCAGTGTCAGTGTATACAATATTCTACATAAGTATCATGAATGGGCCCTGTGGTATGAGCCTCTTACCCTCTCCCTGCATATCTGAAGTCCATAGTGTCAGGTTGTCACGTAACAACTGCATGATAAGTGTGGAGTCCTTGTAGCTTTCTTCACTCAGTGTGTCCAGTTCTGCAATGGCGTCATCAAACGCAGCCTTCGCCAACCTGAGCAAACACATCCAACACTTCTGTTGAAATTATTGTACACTTAAAGGTTTACATTGGTGAGCAGTTCTCGTCAGCCACTGTGGATTGCTGTGATGTGTGAGATTTGAACAAACTGAATTGGAACCATATCAGTTGTTTTATGGACATTCAAGATTTTACCATTTATTTTTCAAGCCACAATATGTACACCCTGTCACTTTAAAATAAGCTATAAAGATATATTCTACATTATCCATCTGTGTCAGTGACTGTGTGTATTGTTTGCTTGCAATAGGCCTCCATTGTAATATTATTTATGTATGTGTGAACATAAAGCTGGTGCTACACAGGAATGGCTTCAGCTGTTCTGAAGATGAAATGGGGGAATGTGGTCACTACTAAATACTGACATGGGGACTAAGTTACAAACTTGCACTTAGATCAATCTTCAAGTTTTTTTTTTTTTTTTTTTTTTTTTTTTAAATCAATCCATGTCCAAAAAAAGCCTAAATACATTCACTGTGAAAAAGACAAGGAAGTCAATACTTTATTAAAATAATGGGTTTTAAGTTTCAGTCTCACCATGGTTTGGTAAAAGGCAAGAACGTCTGGTTATGCATGGCGACTGAGAAGGATTAGTGACGGTAGTCTGTAAACAAGAGATGGTTTCTAGGCTGCTTGCTGTCAGGTCTCCTCTACTTTGGATCTTTTCTAAACCTCCCGTGATCACATTTTGACATATATAAAGATTGCTCTGCTTTATCATTGTTGATGAAACTAAAGATATACACTTATTGGCATCATATTGAAGAAACAGTGACCTGCAAGCACGGTCAGGTGAGTTGAGGATCTCGTAGTAGAAGACGGAGAAGTTGAGGGCAAGTCCGAGGCGAATAGGGTGTGTGGGAGGCAGCTCCGACATGGCTAGATCGGTAGCAGTTTTGTAGGCCACCAGGCTGTTCTCTGCCGCCTCCTTTCTGTCATTGCCAGTGGCAAACTCTGCCAGATACCTGTGGTAGTCACCCTTCCTGGAATTGGGGGAGAGAATTGACTTTCATATGTGCACAACAATATTATAAATCAATGGTCTTGATGGAGCTGACCCTTCAGCTCATTACATGAGCCTTCACGGTGCACACCAACATATTCCTGTCAAGTGTCCCATTTCTAACTTCCCTGACGTTGCCAGTGTTTTGCTGCCTAGAATTTAGATCTAAATATTTAATATACAATCATATAAATGTGTCAAATAAATAAGCATGCTCACAAATTTAATTGTATTCAGCTCTGTGTAAGAACTACTGAGGCTTAATATACTCATCTATTAATGAACATTCAGACCACAAAGTGCTTACATTTTGTTGTAGAAGACCTTGGACTCTCCCATGACAGCAGAGGGGAGTAGGTGCCTTTCCAGTGCATCCAGAATATCACCACAGATTGACTTCAGCTCCTTCTCAACCTACCACCAAACCAAGACAAAAAAGGCAATTATTCAATTAGCAAATCATTATTGTTTATTTCCCACTGAAGCCTTGCTTGATTCCAAATTATACTTTCCACTTCTGAGTGGTGCAAGGGTCCATGTGAAGTAAATTTCACCATCTGCCCATATCTGTAAGAGTCCACATGAACTGTGCAAGCAGATGTGTCTTAATGTGTCCATGTATGCAAACACCCACTGTAACAGTCTGTGTCATCTTCCAGACTATATCTGCCCCTTTAACAACTTTATGATACTCTGCTTGTAGCGTAAATATTTTTTTTTTTTTACTAATCCAATTTATATGTTGTTGAATGCTCACCGAGTGCTGGGGTAGTGATAGGAGAAATGTGATCCATGAGGGAGAACTACTGACGAAGTGAAGGTGCAACAGCAGGATAACCCATCTCTGAATCCCATTAAGTCACTGACTGCAGTCCAACTGCCTCTCCCATCTCTCTGACACACTCTGGCCTCTCCCACAATAATATCCAGCTCTTATTTCCCTTCATAAAAGCAAGAGAGAGTGCAGCGCTCGCCAACTATGACTCAGATGTAGTCTGTCCAGTAGGTGCTCATAATGTGTATTATTAATATGAGCAAGTGATTTCACATAAGCTAAGCAAATCTAAGATGCTTTGAAATGAGAATCATATTTGAGACAATGGAACATGGTAAGTCCATGTAAGTGCTCCTGATAGACTCTGTCTAATTACAAAAGCTTTGTTTCTTTGTGGGAAGTGACATCCTGAGCCTTTACTGAGTGCTTTACCGTTTGCCTGTATTCCCGGATCATCTTCAGTTTCTCTTCTCCGGCCTTGTTCTCTTCTCTCTGTTCAATACTGCTGATTATCCTCCAGGAGGCTCTCCGAGCTCCAATCACATTCTTGTAGGCCACCGATAGTAGGTTCCTCTCTTCCACTGTGAGCTCTACGTTCATGCCTGCCACGTTCTTCATAGAAACCACCATCTCTGTTAAGGAAACACATGTAACACTCATTAAGCACTCTGATATTTTATTTGAATATTTCTTATCTACCTTGTATCCTGAGAGTACACCTGACAGGTAGCTGTCAATTTTCTCATCCTGTTAACTGACTAATTGAGAGTCTCAAGATGTGAGAGATTTCATTAGTGACATACTCAAAATGTAGTGTCATTTACATTGCAATGCCCCCAAATGGCAAGTAGAGATGCTAATTAAATCTGCTTGACAAATGCATTAAATTTTTTGATTGGTAAAATTTTGCATTATAAGAATGAAGCATTCTGGCGTCAGGAATGTCATGCTGAGAGAAAATAATTCACTGTTTAAAGAATATGCAAGATTGGTTCAACTGTGAGACCAGGTATTAAGAACACACGTTAAGGTGACTTCCTTACCAGAGCCAAACCCCCACCTATTCACATACACACCAAACTAACACACCTGTAAAAAAAAAAACACGCAGTCACTTCATTGATATGTAATGGACTTCTGAGGTTAAGGTATGCTGGAACTGGGTGCCATTGATGACAGCTGGCAGAGTATAAACTTTATTAAATAACAACTAACTTGGTGGGTTAAATGGTCAGAACATGCAGATTTGTTTTTTAGGAGTCGGACACTGAAGCTGATGTAATTTCGAGGGTATATGACTTTTCACACGCTGACCTATGAAGCTCTTGAAGAATTAATCTCTCAAAAACATGTTAGCATTTGATAACTTACTGCAGAATAACAATATGAATACGACCACATTCCAGCAAGGATACCATTTAGCCAGTCAGCTATAAATCACGCTGTAAATACACTCGAGCCAAATCCCGTGAATGAGTCATGGCACATTCACTTAACGTTTCTGGGCAACGTATGACCGGTGGCAAAAGCAGCCGTCTAAAAACAGCCTCTACAAGGCCTGTAATGGTATGACAGTCTGACAGGAGCGCACCAGAGAGAGGATGAGGGAGTCATTTTCGCCAATCGATCCGTTTAGCCTGTTTTCAGGGGAACACCCCACCAAGTGAACAGCTGCCCTCCCACTCGCTGCTAATACACAGCAGGCTTCAAGTAGCTAACCTTGCAATTCAGCTAACGCATCGCTGATGTTAAAGTTGGTTGGCATTGGTAACAGAATCACGCAAAGAAGTGGGTGCGTTATCATGGTTACAAAGGCAGCAACATGACACTGGGTGTTACCTATGAGAGCTAGCCGAACCAGTAGCCCAGGCGTTAAGCTATGGAGCTAGCATGATGCAGGGGAGGCAACTACTGACAGCTCACGCTCCAGTAATCCGCCATTTTGTTGTAGCCCCTTCGCTAACGTTAGCCACTGTCAGTCACATCCGTGCAAATTCCCTAAAACACAGAGACTTTCAAACTTTGGCTGTTGGTATAATGTCACATTATTTTATCCCACGAATGAGCTCCCAGCCCCTGTCAATGAATAGCAAGCTGAATTACGCCGGTCGTAGCCGCGTTAGCTCTCTGGTTAGCCATAGCTAAGACTGAGCTACCTAGTAGAGCACTGCCCGTTAACATTAGCTGGCTCGCAGGAAAAAATCCCAGCGGCGAACATGTCCCACTCCGAGCCAGCCCTGAAAGTGTGGCTTACCGTCATATCGCTCTGCCTGCTCGGCAAGTTTTGCCTGATAAACTAGATCCTCTCGCTCTCCCATTGTGTATCGAGATGCAGGTAGAGTAACGGACTAATCAAACTGACGAATGTTTAGTGAAAAACACGGTGGCGTGCCAGGTCTATCGGCGGTTCCTAGAAACCAACTGGGTCGATGAGTGGTGTTCCGCCCCACCGGCAGCGCTGCGCTGGGATGGAGTAAAGATGGCGACTACCTTCATCCGGGTACTGCACATACGTACACGAATCATCAGCTCTGATACGTCCCTCAGTCATTTTTTCATTGTAGAGGTTAATAGTAAGCAGAATTTATGTAAGCTCGTTCACAGAGCAAATAACACTAAATCCACTGTATTGGGTTTGTAAATTACATGTGCATTCATTAGGTAATATTTTCAGTTGACTATTACCCAAGTCTACAGCAAAAACAGTCCTGTCTTTTAGAGATAAAAATGAATAATTCTGTCTGTCAGACCAAAAACATCTGTACAATTCTATGACGTTGCATTGTATTCTACGCCTCAAAAATAGGCAAAGTCATGTGAATGTGGTCAATACATTGACAAATAAGCAATGTGTCTTTATCCACAGACTACTAGTCCATGTCAGTGAAGAGACATATTACTTCTGAGGATTTTAAATGTCATTTGCTACTACTTTGAGTGGCACCAACAAAACCTTATACACCCAAAATTCTCTACTCATTTACACGATTAATGAGAAAATACATATTTTTCATGATTTGGGGAAACTGACCCAGTGCGAGTATAAATATATGGTGACTTGACATTTCCAAACAGGTTTGGAGTGCATTATGTCAGAACAGCACAAAAACGGGCAATAAACCACCACCTGCCATGAAGTACATTCAATTCAATTTTATTTATATAGTGCCGAATCACAACAAAAGTAACAAGGCACTTTTCATATAGAGCAGGTCTAGACCACACTCTTTAAAATAGGTATTTACAGAGAGACTCAAGCACTAGGTGACAGTGGCAAGGAAAAACTTCCTTTTAAGAGGCAGAAACCTCGAGCAAAACCAGACTCAGGGTGTTTCTGATTAAAATATATGCCAACAGTTTAACTTACATTTACCTTTCTAATGCACTTTGATCAATGACCAATAATCAATATGTCAGGCAATGTTGTTAAAAAATATATTCTTACTGCCAATAGCAATAGACCAAGCTGCACTATAAATGATATGTAGGGAGTTCACATTAGTTTTAGAAGGCTAACAGTTAAAACTTGTTTGAATACACTCCCACTGTAGACGGACATTACACTTAGTCAACTTCATAAGATGTTACTAAAAATATCTCATGCTAGTATGAATGACAATGATTTTTGTAGCTGCTGTAGCTTTAGGTCATGAATTGTACAGTTAAAACAGTAGGAGTTAAAATGCCTTAGACTTATGTATTTTTCAAGTGGTAGCTGCCCAGTAAGGGATTTCCTGACTCCACACCATACTTTTTACAAGCATACAAAAAACAGTGCATTAAACAAATCATTTGTCATGGGTTTGACTTTATTTACTAGTATATTAACACATTACATGCTACAGAAAATAAAAAGGTAATTTCAATTGTCTTGAAAGAATATAGTGTTATAATAAAATGGCACATTTTGATATTAACACAATTTCCACTGGCATTTTGACACCCTTTCCTTTTTATGAAAGGAAATGAATGACTTCATGCAGTGCTACTAAAAAAATACTTCTTGGTGGTTTCATTGGCAACACAATTTATAAAATAATGATTTATGTAGCTAAGCACTTGCCATGTGCAGGGTGAGAGACAAAGAAGCTTGATTTGATCGCAACTACACAGATAAAAATGGACTGTCAAAAACTGACAGTAAACACAAATGTTACTTTCCTAGACCAGATTTTTCCAAGCAGTCAGCCAAATATTTTTTAACAGTTAATCTTTTAACATGGGTTTGGAATATGGCCAACTGGTGTTTAAGCAGGACAGAGCTTGTAAGGCAAAGCCAGTAGGACAGGGAAACTAATGTGGGAGCAATCGAGGATAATTGAAAACCATAAAAAGGAGAGCATCAATCAATGCAAACTCTGTGTAAAAGCAGGTAAGTGCATTCTGTTAAAAATCAAATTTCATCTCCTTTAATGTCATAAGCACTGGCAGAATATGCTTTCTGGAAGGATCCCATTTTTCTGAATGTCGCTACACTGCCACCTAAAGGTGGAATGGTGTGCTGGCCAGAAATACTATATCAGGACATCTGAGAGGAACACTTCACTCGGAAGAGACAGCAAGTTCTCACAGATCAAATTCAGAATGGACAAGGTTCACTCTGGCAAAGGTCTGAGTTATATATCCAGCCTGCTTCAATCCAAACCAGTCTGCTTTATGATAAATGTGGGTGATGATTGTCAGGTGTCAACAGGTAGATTGATTCAATCTCAACAGAAAACAACCCCTTTGAGAAAAAGGCAGTCTGTACTACATCATAATTTGCCTATTCTGTTGACAATATAGAAATGGCAGAGGGTATAGATAAAACAGTGAAAGAAAAAGTCAAAGTTGGCATGTGCATCATAAATGGACAAGACTTTAAATAAAAGAAGGGGTGATTAAGTAAGGAAGCACAAAGGAAACACAGGCGTATAAACCAGAGGATTAAAAGAACAAAATAGTGCAAGGTGGCAGCAAGATTATTAATAGGTTAAAAATAAAGGGCAGGTACCAAATAACACCACTTTCTCTTTTCTTGGACACATTTGACAAGATCTGAACACAGAGCAGTCTGTTTTGCTAAGGTATATTCATTTAGCTGAATGGAGAGCACTAATATGAGAAGACAATACTAACTAATATGGTGGAGAGCCTACATTCACTCTGTTCAACTTCATTCATGTACATCAGACACAGAATTAGAACACATGGTATTGTGACGGCTGGGGGCAAAGAGATGTGTCCCCCTCCAAGTCAGTTTATCCATTTTGCACCAGCAAACCCATCACTCCCTCCCAACATGCAGCAGTAAAAAGTATACATCAAATCCGTTTCCCCCCAGACAAACCTACGAAAAAACTATGAAGATAACAAAAAACAGTATTTTAACATGTAATGATAATCACATAGTACATCATTTCATAACAATATGTTCTTTTTTTCTTACAAAAGACTACTTGGTGGTACTTGGTTGTAGGCGATGGGTGAATGGGGGCTAAGGTGAGCCAAGGTGGGAGGAGTGGAGAGGTTGAATGTAGTGTTGCCATTATCTCCACCTCAACAACATAAGTTTCTCAGGTTCACTGCTGGGGCCTGCTCTATAACTATGACTATATGAAGTTGCTACTAGCTGCTGGTCTCAACTCAGTTTTGTTTTCTCCGTTTGATATTTGGTACAGGGGTGTGGGTGCTGGACTGGTCCTTGACCTGCTCCTTGAGAACTGTACACCTCCAGTTGACCTAGCTTTTTTAGTTCTTTCTCAGACACGATATTCCTCTGTTAATCTTTCTGGTGATAAAATGCTGCACATGTACACACATTTGAATCTCACTGCTCTTGTCCCTCACAATCTTGGCTTAACTCCAAATAATGCTGCATTCATGTCTTTTAAGAACAAAAGTAGATGGATACTTTTATCATGAAAATACCCCTCAACCTTACCTAGGATGGTAACACATCAGAGAATATTGTTCTCTCCAGTTTTTGCGATATAAATTTCAGGTGTTGTAAGTACCAACACATCCCTTTAACATAAGTCGGGGCCCTACATTTCAAATTCCTCAATCATAACAACCATGTACTTTAAGTGTGAAACAAAGCAAATTGTGAAATTATTAATTTCATTTATACATTTATATTCTCTTGTCTGTATGATAAATAACAGCAGGCGGTAAGCCTAGCTTAGTATTAAGAGAGGAATTGGGGGACATGACTAGCCTGGTTCTATCCAAAGGTAACAAAATCTACCTAGTTTCAGCAAGTGTCAACAACAATTCAATGTTTTACAGGTCATTGTGTGCTGGACTATTTCTTGGTTGGATGGAGAGTCTTCCCAGAGTATCTGTTGGTTGCCTGGCAACTTGACCCAGCTAAAAATAGACATTTGTAACACCTGTAAACCTTTACTTTAATACACCTTTTTTTATGGATTCAGGTCTACCTCAGAGGTGGTGATAGGTGGGTTTGTTACCTTTGCATAGTGCCAGTCTTGCTTCCAGTCTTTATGCTAAAATAAGTTAATCTGCTGCTAGCAGCAGCTTCATATTTACCATGCAGACAGGAATATTACGGACCTTCTCTTCTAACTCTTGGCAGAAAATTAAATAGGTGTATTTCCCAAAATGTCGAACTATTCCTTTAAACGGTTTGTAAAGAAATCAATAACAGTGCCATAACAGCTTCAAACAAGACAAAACACATGAAAACTGTGTTGTTACTCTTCATCTTTTAACTGTATTCCCATCTAACATGAATGCAGCATGAGTGATCCTACAGAGCCATAAACATGGTGACGGATGAGGATGAAAAATGACAGTGCTGAGCAGTTATCTACTGGCTCTGACACAGGAAGAGGAAGTGGCTGAATTCTGTGGTGAGGAGTGTGTGTTGATAAGGTGTCCACGACAGGGACATGATGAGGGGAGGATCTAAGGGCGTTGCCATATCCGCAGAACAGGAGACTCAGTATATCTTCTGTTTCTACTATAGAGTATATGACTCATTTTGAAGTCAGTCAGTCAGAGTAGATAGTGGAGGACGGCAGTCATGATTATTCAGAGGGCTAGAAGTGGAGGGTGTGAATTAGAAGGGTCCAACAAGGGTCTGTTTGTTTTGTTCTCAGTGATTCTCTGAAAATGTACTTGGTGCAGGTAAAAGCTGGAGCAGACGTGAGGGTGGAGAGAGCAGGTGAGTGTGTTGAAGAAGAAGAACAGGAGGGAGGAGGGTGAGGAAGGGTCTAATACTAGTGTCCAGGTTGTGGCCCTGCTGTCCGCTCTCAGCTGAGTTCATCCTCGGCATTGTGCTGGTCCAGCAGTTTGACGTGTGTGAAGGGAAAGTGGCCACGTTTGCCTTTACATTCCCCCTCCCACTGGCCGTTCACGTTGATTTTGGTCACCTTCACCATATCACCAACCTGGGGAGTGAGGGGAGAGAGAAGAGGTGTAAGAGTACAGAAATATATACAGCAGACGAGAGAAATAAGTTACCATGCGGATAGTCCACTGTCCTCTAAAATCCAGTGTTGTCACATAGAGCTGAAAGAATTAATCAAACTGTTGCAGCTCAACAAATACAGCGGCAACTAAGGATTGTTGCATTATCCATTAATCAGCAAATTATTTTGCCAATTAATCATCTTGCCAGTTAATCACTTAGTCTACAATTATGTTCTGTTTTTTTAAGTGCAGGGGAAAAAATACCATTCACAATTTCTCAGAGCCCATGTTCCTGTCTATATATGACAAAGACGAGCAGCAAATCTTCTCATGTAAAAGACTGAAACCAGGAAATATTTGGCATTTACTCTTAAAAAATAACTGAAATGATTAACTGTTTGTCAAAGTAGTAGTAGTATTTATCACTGGTTCAACAACTAAACCATTAACCAATCAATCATTAATCAATTGCTGAAGGACTGATATGCAACATTATTGTCTTCTACATGAAACTGGAAATAAAAAGAAACGACAAACTTGAAGTTGTCACCTTGACTGTTGGAAATTTGTACTAGGCCTTATTGACTAAACAATTATTGGGAAATTATTCAAACTAGTAAATGATGTGAAAATAATCCTTAGTTGCAGTCCCACTGTCAGAAGGAAGCATGCAATGATTACAGTTGACCTGCACAGGAGAGAAAGGAGTGGCCGTTTCTGTGTCACTGAACCTGAGCAAACAAGAACTAACAGTCAGTTCCAAAGTTCAAATCTATGTGAGTGATTACTGAATAGTCAGGGGTTAAAGCTGTGTGGGCACACTCAAGGCTCAGAGTTTGATACTCTTCCATGCCTTATATTATCAGTTTGATAACCTGTTACCAGTTCTGACAATCTTCCTAGTGTTTAATATGTAACTGGCAGCATTTGTATAACATATTTTGACCTAAATATGAGGCTTTTAATTATGTGTACCCTTTTTCCCACCCAATGCAGCTGCAATACACAAGTTAAATAAAATAAGTAAAGCAATTATGATACGTTAGCTCTGCATTTCCTCCAGTGGTTTCCTGTTTTCCAGTATTTAGTACAGTGTAGTGTCTCAGAAGTTGTTCTGTATCACATGTAGGACTGCGACTAAATTATTTTCATGGTTAGTGTCTAGTTGAGAATATTTGTTGTCAAAGAACATATATATTTCAAGAACAAGGAGTCAACTATAGATTGACTTTAGAATTAGTTTGGGCTATCCATAATTTTTAAGATAGTTTAGTATACTGTCATAAAAAACGGTTGAATGAGTATAATTTGCTGCTTTCTCAGGGAGATTCAACTTAAACCAGTAGTGGGCAAAAGGGCCTCAAGGTACATTTACTGAGGATATTGTGAAAATATGGTTGCAATGTTGTATGTTTTGTTGTTGAATTTCTCTAATAAATTCTGTATACACTTGGACTATATACTTATCGATGGTGATCAGTGGACTATATCAGAAACTGCAAACAACCTCCAACACCACACTGATGAAGGCAAGACAGCCGACAACACTGAGATGCATAAAGCATGGTGTACTGGAAAAGAGTTGTGCAATGTGTTACAACTTCAGTGTTTGACCAACAGACCAAAACGCATAGATATTTGCTTTACGGTCACATAAGACAAATGGCAGCACATGTGAGAACCTGAAACCAGAGAATGCTTGGGGTTTTTTTCTCCAAAAATAGCCAACTATTTTGATAATCATTCAACTGATTCATCTCTAATCATGTGTGATCCAAACAGCGACACAATGCAAATATGACCGTGTTAACTCAACATAACTCTGCTTGCACCTTGCTGCTGCTTGTGGATTAGAACTGCTGTTTGTTTGTGTGTTTTGTGGGTCACTTGTTCAGAATACTTTGCAACAAGCAACATTTTAGTTTTAGCAGATACAAATTTGGGGGGGATATTTTGGCACAGAGGGTATACCTGGAGTACAATGAGCTGAGGAATAGTAATGGATCAGGCTGTATGCAGCAGATACCGATGCATTAAAAAACTCTTGATGCCCCCCATGTCAGTCCTGAGGATTAGCTCAGCACATTCCTGAGCAATTCATTTAGGAGCTTTTAAACAGAGGTGAAAAGTATGCAGGCCCTATCATCATTATGTAGAAGGTCACAGCCATTTGATATATCCTGATCACAGCTGTTGATGGACTGGATCACAAAATTCTGTAGTGTGTTTCTGCTACTTTGGCTCCATATACACAATGTATGGGGGAAACAAAATGTCACAAACACCATGATGCAATCCTGTGAAGCACCACCACAAGTTACAGCCCCAAAATTACCACACAGCTGATCCAACACCTCTCTCACAGTTTCCACATTAAAGTCAGAAATAAAAGCTTCACAGTGGTAGTCTTCATCCTTGGGCTGAAAGATTAATCACTTAGCAGATCAATAGAGAATTAATTTGACATGTATTTTTCAACTAAAATGCTAAATATCACCCAGTTCCACCTGTTAAAATGTGAAGATTTGCTCCTCTTCTCTGTTTTAAATTACTGAGTAAACTGAATAACTTTGGTTTTGGTCTGTCAGCTGGACAGCAATTTGAAGATATAACCTTCAAACTAATATGTTTTCACAATTTTATAGACCACGCACAAATGACTATTGGTTGCAGCTCTATTTTATCCCAGGAGTATTTAAGTGGATTAATTAAGGTGGTAGAGGTATTTGTGTTTTTATTTTCAATGCTTTTACCTTGAACTATGTGTATAGACATAAATTTTATATATTGGAATTAGAGTTCATGACCAATTCTATAATGACTTGTAATCACGATCATAACTTAATGATGCTGAAAAGTTTCAGAATTTAGAAAAATAATAGAGTAAGTACAGTATGACAACATGAAACAGGGATTACATGCATACGACTGTAAGTTAGGTTCAGGTGCTGAAGAAAATCACAGTGGGTTTTCTGAAGATGACACGAGGAAACTTGAGCTAATTATTAACTGTCCAGAACCACCTGCTGAGTCACTACTGGCCAACTAGAGTGGAGAAAACAAGCAGTCTCACGTAGGTCAAAGCCAGAAAAGTCTACTGCAGGTGGGAGTGGTAGAAACCAACTCATACAAAGGATCTATCTGTCATATGGAACTGAGCAAACTTCAAACAGCGGTGGACTAGTGGTTCAAAAAGAAATGGACAGCACAGATTAGAAAAATCAAAGATGGGATCTGTGTTGGTATCTTTAGCGGTACTGTCCAGCATGGCAGGATAGATGAGATCTCTCCAACTGGCCTGTCTCAAAGTCCCACTCCTGGCTCAGCTGGACTCCTGGCTTCACAGAGACTAAAGGAAATGGTCCTGTTCCCAAACACAAACTATTTCCTTCCCCCAACGACCTGCTCCGTGGGAGCCTTGCTCTTGCTTCCGGACAGTGTAACAGTCCAGCTACTGTGAGCAGAGAGCAGAGCTTAATGGCAGTTTTCATATTTGGGTGCCCTCTCATCTTTTACTATTAGGTTAAAATCTAGGGAAAAGATTAAGTGCCCTGAACCCAAATAAAAATCTAGTATTGAAAGTGGAAGCCAGGGAGTTAATAAACATCATGGACAGAATTTACACAGGTCGCTGGAATGATCTCTGTAGAGGAGATATTAAATGACCAGATTATCTGGAAAACTAAATGGAGAACTGACTAAGCACTTTCTGACCTTGATTCCTGCTCAACAAATACAGAGGAAGAAATAATCAAAAGCACAATAGGAGAGACAGCCAAAGAATGTGAGCTTAGACTTGATAAGCTTACAGGGATGGTCCTACATCCTTCTATGCTAAAGGTCTCCTTTCCTCCAGCACATGTTAGGACGATGCATGGAGTCAAGGAAAAACACCACACATATTTACCTCTAAGGCCAAGGCAGTCTTGTCGTAGGCATTGGGTACCCTCTTCTGTATGGCCCTGGCATAGACAGGTCCATTCTGGAGATTTGGGAGGGGGGTGGGTTGGGCATACTGGCTGGGGTCTCCCAGAAGTGGAGTGCCGGACTGAGCCGCAGAGCCGTCAGAGTTCCCTAGCATCCCCATCCCTCCCGGCGGTCCCCCAGGCACACCAGGCCCCGCAACCGAACTTGGAGACGCTGGTCGGTACTTCTCAACGTACGGCACTGGGATCATCCCTGCCCGGCCCTCAGAGTTCTGTGCATTCCACCACTGCTCCTCCGGCTTCTCAAGAACTCTGAGAATATCACCCTTCCTAAACGGGAGATCCTCCTCATCATTTCCAGGGAAATCGAAAAGTGCTCGGACATACTCGTCTTCCAGGCGTGGCGGAGGGGCTCCACCGGGGCCAACGCTGATGAAGGAGGTGTGCTTGGACTTGTTGATAGGTTCTATCAAGGTGGTGGTGTCCAAGTAGTGGATTTTGTAGAATTCTAGCAAAGCAGGGAGTGCGTCAAACTCCTGGTCACCAATACGAAACCTCGGATGGACCAAACCTGGAGAAAATAAGTGAAGATGGAGGGGGAGTCAGTGAGACAAATTTATTTAAATTCTCATCTAAACAGCTACCTGCTGGAGCATGTTCAAATCTGGCAGATCTGAAGCTTATTCGTTGCCGTAACCAAGCATGATGGAGGTGATTTCCAGAATGACAAGGAAGGATTTTTGTTTCCTTCTTTTGGATTTCTTTCCCCTTCCATATTTTTTTGTTCCTCCCAAAGAAAGGTCTTTGTATTTTTGAAAAGGCATGAGGAAACATTACAAATATTCTGCTGCAGCTCCCACACAGGAAAAAACCCAGCAGAGGCAGGAGACAACGTCTGGTCAAAGTCTATTGAAACCTGGCAATATAACAGACGTTTGACCATTTACAACTCTTTCAGGGTCAGCTAGTAAATTAGGCTCCTTTTAATGGTGCACCAGTACAGAACTCGCATTAATACAGTCTACTACTTGAAAACTCACACCGCCCACCACAGCGTATTTTAATGACAGAAACGTGCATCTCCACGATTTACTGAAAATGTGTTGTGTAATATCTAGTGTGTTGCCTGCCTGAGCATTCCTGATTACAGGTATTTTTGCCTTTTAACAAGCCAACATTAAACTGGCACGTGTTTCAGTGTGTCTGGCCTGCTGGATTCTCCACACTAGAGAGTGGAAAAGAGACTATTGCGCATCGCGTTTGGTGCAAGTCATGCAAGAATGGTCACATCAGCATCTCCACATACCAAGCCCCTCCAAAGCCCACTGTTATCTTACCTGGAGCGGACTGTCGGTTGTTGCTGATGCTGTTAATTATGTAATGTGAGACTTTGGAGTTCTCTGATACCGAGAGCACGTAATCGCCGGGGCTGGTGATGGAGTCCCGGACCAGAAACACGCCGTGCCTCTGCCCCTGCAACAGAGACACAGCCTCCTGCCTGCTCAACCGACCCCAGTACCAACTGCCACGGTCCTCCGCGTCAAAATTTCCGGCCATGATAACCACTCCAAAGCCGAGGCTTCACCGGGCCTTCCCTGCTCTCCCTCCTGTTATCCACAAGCAAAGCCTTCAACTCATACAAAAACTTTAGCGCCTAGAGCACGTTTAGTAAACAGGCGACATCCGTAGCTAGCCGTTTGGTCATCAATTCGCCTATACAGATACTCAACCACGATATAAAAATGACTCTTATTTGGTTTATGACCAGAATACAGCTCTATAAGTCATACAATGCGTTTTAACCGCGGAATTCAGGCTATGCTCCAGCGACCGATGACAACTAACTTCAAAAACTGAAATGGCGGATACGGGAAAACAAAAAAGACCCCTCTCACCGGATGTGACGTAGTAATTATATGCGCCAGACGCACAAGCGTCAAGCTATAAATTAGTAACTAAAACTTCCGTTCCTAGCCATACAATATAATAATGTTAATCATACAAGCTTATGATTAACAGATGAAGTCCAAAGATAACAATATTTTTTAGTATATATTCTGATATAACGTTGGTGTCGTATACGGTTAGGTGTATATTTCTTTTTTTCCAATGCGACCAATTTGTAAGCTTTTATTTTGGAGATAAAGTTAGTAAACTGATTTTCCTGTTCAGGCTAACTTTGTTTGACTTGACGGTCCTGTGCTTCATGTTAATGGGTTGTTGTGAAATCTAAAGCTTGCCTCATTATTGCGCCAGATCAGCTGCAGTGCTGTAATTACACTTCGGACACATACACTTAAGATTTTGCTCCCACCAACATGTTGGACCCCTAGAAAATATTCCTAACACATTTAACCTAGTAAATAACGAATTGGTTGCACTTTGTTATATTGGCCACTAGATGTCAGCCAAAGACTGAACTTGAGAGCTTGGAACATTTGAATATTAATATTGTCATACCTAACTGATGTGCTTTGATGCCCAGCATAAGAACCATTGTCCATAATAAATAATACAACACATAAAGTTAAATTCATCAAAACTTTTTTAAAAATATGAATAATAGAGAAGTTATCCTAGTTGCACACATTTATGCTGTGGTTACTATATGCATCTTTTGGCACCACTTTACCATATGACACCCTTTATAAAGAATTTATAAATAACTAATGCTTTTGTTAATGATAATAAATCATTTAATGTGTCATTAATCACTTACTAGCCTTTAATTGGAACAGTGGTTTCCAGGTTGTGGGTGCTGTTGATTGTCACCTCCCTTTATGTTTCTATGTCTTTTTAGCTTCTTAATTGATCATGGGAACCCATGCAATTATTTTACACTGAACTTCAGGGAAAGAGCAGCAGGGCCTCCAGTCCAAGCTTGATTTGCTAACTTATTAAAGAAATATTTCAATAATAGTTGGGGAAATACATTGTGCTTTCTATGCTTTCCTGCCAATAATTAGATGAGAAAATAGATACCAGATTCATGTCTGAATATAGCCCAATCAGGAAGTGGTACCCCTCTCTTTCTTGTGTTGTGACACTCACACATCATAGTGGTTCACAGCAATTGTAGACATAAATTGACCAAGTCGTTGTGTGGAGAAATGTCTGAGTGTTGCCTGAAAAAAATTAGTGGAAGTTTGGATCAGTTGAACATTCCTAAATATTGGGTCTATCACTGATAAACAGACAAACAGAAGCTTGATTACAATAATAATTTCCATTTCAAGATACAGCACAAAATAAAATGATACCTCTCCAAAAAAGCAAATTCTAAGAATAAATACAACTGTACTTTTTAAAATACTTCACACTACTACAGTATGGTGGTAGGTGTAGTGGTGGTAGATGCTCCTCCACACTGAGGTCTTTATAGTTTGTGCAGCTCACTGGGCCCCCACACTGGATGTAACTGACACCTACAATCCAAATGTTTGCTGTGGATAACAGATCTGAAGCAGTTATTACATTCAAACACAAAAGTAAAACAAGGCGTGATATGGTTTTTTGTCATAGAATTTATTGGTAATTTCCATGGCATAACAGAAAATGTAAAGATGTACAATTATACTAGAATATGAATCCACAGAGCATTCATTTTGTTGTATCGTCTCAATAAAGTGGCACAAAAATAAAAGCTCCATGGGAACATTCGGAAAAGGGGGGTGACAGAAGAAGATACTGTATAGAGAATAATTCAGAGGTATACGGAAGAGAAATACATACAGAAGAAAGACTCAGGAGAGAGAAAAGATCCAAGGCTACCTTCATGCCTTCAGATTCACATTACCATGTTTCTTTTTACATCTCACAATATATCAGCAGAGCTCTTGAGCAAGACACAGACAGCATCTTCATATCTTCTGGTCAGTGAAAGCATTCATAGCCCCTCCTGCTCTATGAGTCTAAGATATACACCATGATCATGGTCTCATGTCTCATCGTAACATGAGAAAGGACAAGTCATTCTGCCTGTGGTGATGCGCAGAGAGAGTATGATAGACATGTAGCTACAATTTGAATAAACTATTAACACACAATTGTGGTGAAGTAAAACTGAATGGTATGTGATTTTTTGGTCAATATTCTCATCTGATACCAGCAGACCAACAGAGTGGCCAGTCTGCAAAATCTTCATGTGTCTTTATATTCAAGCATTTTATGGACAATAAATTTGAAAAGAATTTCGTGTTATTTAATGCTGCAAACACACTTTTTTCTTATCAGTATAGACAAATGTGGAAACACTACTTTATCTCTAAAACGAGTTCTTGAAATCCAGGGGATGATTTTAGGAAACCATGTTCATTCATACCTGTGTGGAATCATATTAAAATGCTGCATCAGTTCATCCATATCAGAGGTAGACGACACTGAGTGATGGATCAAAGGTTTCAAATTAAAAGCCACATCTATGTTCATATATCAGCCTGATTCCAGTTGTGATTTCTTTGCTCTGATCTGTAGTGACCTTAACATAAAAGCAGACATGTTCATGGCTTCAGCACATTACACTCATTCACACATACCCCCAATCTCCACTGCTCGTCTCTCTCTCTCTCTGCAGTCAGAGGGAGTCCTGTTACAGTAGCAAGCAGAAAACTACAGTAAACCTGAGAATAGAGTTATAAGTATATAGTTTTAAGTAGTTGGAGACACATGTAGTGAGTCAGTCTGACCCTGAGAGTAGGGTCCAAACCTTTCACTGGACACTGTCTATAAAACCATTGATCCATGCTGACCAATAGTAGATGGTATACAAACGTTTACATCACCATCTGAACTCACAACATTATGATCCACATTTTATGCCTTTCATCACAATGGCTTCAAATGCTGATAATCACTGTGGTTTTTAAGGACAATCTTTCTCTGCCTCACATTAATTGTGTATGTGCACTCAGCTCTGCTGCACATACTGTACAGCACCAACACCCGTCTGCCTCTGTTTAAAGGGTTCATTGTAATGACCTGTTTGTAAAATAGATTTTGCAGGGACAATGCAGCACTAGCTTATTTTAAAGGTAGATTAAAGGGAAGTTTCTTTTTGTACTTATAGCTTTAAGTGCAATACCACTGAATGTCTGCAGGCTAACGTCAGTGAGGCACAAGGGAGCTGTTTGCTGTATGGAAAGCTTTCAGGTGGCGTGTGCAGTATACCACCCACATGCTGTCATGTTGTTGCCTCTGATCACATTGGCAAAGTAAGTTATCACAATACCTTTACTGACTAACAGATATCATGCAAGGTAGATTAAAAGACTGTTGCACAGACTTTAATGGTTGGAATGCCTTTGGATATTTTTTTTAACTATTATATAAATATTTAAAAATGTATGACAAATTACCTTTAATTAGTTGCTTGCCTTCATTGAAGAGGTTTTGCTGAGTACTAATGGTATCCATTATTTTTAGAATGACACTCTTTAATTGTAGCTTTTTAAATGAAATGAAATCAATTCCTGCAAGAGATTTATACTGATCAGGCCCTTTTCTTAAAATTCTTCACTTAGATGTTTATTTTTAAATAGCACACAAAGGTTGTAGAGATTATTTCTGTAACACTTTATAACAGGTGCATAATTACGGTATAATTTTGTGCAGGTACCAATAAAATACTTACTGGTTCCTACTGGTACTTAAACACAAACATAGTGGAAGAAAACATGATAACAGGGAACAAGGGAATATTAATTATACATTTCAGAGGAAAGTAGAAATGAATTATACTCAGTGTTTTGGTGACAGGTATGATGGATTAGAGAACAAACATACCTTTCTCAAAGGCACAGCTATGGAAGGCATCTATTGTCATCTGAGGAGGAAAAACATAATAAACACAATAAAATAATGTGATAGTATAACATATAGATGAAGGTGGATAAAACATAGTTAAGACTTCGAGAGGAACACAACAGGAACCAGGTATGTAGCTGTGATATCAAGTATCAGCCCCTCTCCTTTTCACTCCTTAAATAAGGAAAAAGCTGCAACCGTAATCTCCCACAGATTTCATTTTGCCTCCAGCACTGTACTCTGTAGGTAACTTATTTCTTCTTTCATCTAAAATGCCTACTTGTTACTCCATTGTTCCTAATACCCTTGTTATTTTCTACTGTACTTACATTTAGGTATAAGTAGGAACCACTAAGTATTTCATTGGTACCTGATTTGAACAGTGAAATCATACTGCAAGTCACAGGCTGTATTATCAGAATGTTGTCTCAGTAAAATCTTTGTCCTGAGACAGAGAGTAGTTGCATCCTTTGGGCAACTGACTATCATTCATTACAGTGCATACCTCTGCTACTGCAAAGCAACTGTCAAGATATTCTAGTTGGACATGTTGGACACTCATCATGTTCATCTGCTGATCTTTCCACAAAGTCTCATGGAAATGTATATAGAGGTAATGTATATGCTGCTGATAGACAGACAGTACATACAGTATGCAACTAAGACTGTGAACATACTTGACTAAGATCTTGCAGGCTATGCAAATGTGTTGGTCACTCCACCCTCCTGTGTAGCTGTTCAGAGCAGCTATAAACACTCTTGCCCTCCAACGTGGTCAGACAATACGTCATACAACTAGTTCTGTTTCATACTCAGCAGCCCAGTTTGTAGTGCAGGCTTTCTGTTAAATACTTTGAAGCCTAATATGCCTAAATATGATCATATATGACATCATTATGCTTATTTTCTCAGACTTAGCAAAACTCCTTCAGAGCCACAGAGGACATTATTCAAGTGTTTTCATAGGCTGAACATTACTTCTTGTAATGCTAAACTTTGTATGGAAAATCAGCGGTGTGCCCCTTTAAAATATACACGAACATCTGTACAAAACAATGCAATAGTTCTGCTTTTTGATGCTATTCACCAAAAAAATAGTGTCAGGGGTCTAGTGTATTGGTTTGTTTTTGGCATTGTTATAGCATTTCTGTTATTTTGTTTTCCCTTGTGTAGTCAGGCATTGTTCCATATAGACATTGATTCAATGGACCTCTACTATGGAGTGAGCTGAGTTTGCTGGGAGATTTGTGATGTAACTGCAAGGCCTCTGTACAGCAAAAAAGTCACACATGTTAACTGCTGCAAAGATGAATGTATTGGTGCATGGGACTTCTGTCTAGGGGAAAGTATATATATATGAATTTATTGATTTTTTTTTGTTTTAGGATGATTTCTTCAATGGGAGTTAATATTCTGCTCAACAAATCCTCCTCTATATATCAATAAAACCTTTACAATCAGTGCCTTAAATATTGTAACAAATTAAGATTCTCATTCAGCTATTTCCCAGGTTTGAAGCATTATTCATGTAGCGACACATATTGTTTCTCTATCCAAGACCACAAAAATAACAACTATGATTCCTTGAACTGAGTGATATTCCTCTTTAAATGGCTAATCTACAATCTAAACAATCGCTCTTAGGACAGATAAAAACAATATATATATATATATGTGTGTGTGTGTGTGTGTGTGTGTGTGTGTACTGTACATCCATTTGTTTCTTAAAGCTCCTCATGGACTATAAGTGACACATGGAGGGAAAGCACTAGCTGGGTGAGAGCTACATACTGTATAAGGATATCTGCAGCCTATATATAAACACTGCACTGTAAGCATGTGATGCACACTAGTGTACAGCACCGTGGAGTGACACATGACCTGGATTATAAGAAAAAGGCTACTAAATATTTAACTTGACACCCCAGGACTTTGGGACACATGGAAATAGGACCACCAGCCCCTCTCCTTTCCACACCAGGGCACTTTGTACTGTTTTCACTCGGTTTTCAAACAATCATCAAGGCCTTTACTGTGTTGATTTCTTTAATGGTTATTTTCTGCTTTTGGTTTCAGCTGACTAATTTCATCTTCAGTGCACTTCTCATCCACTAAAGGACATCTGTTCATGTCTTCAGTAGCAACTGATTTCAACAAATCTTTTGGCTTGACTTTTGATTCCTGTCTATCTTCTCATCCATCTGGCTAGCCACTGGCGTATGTGGGAGGGAGATATTTTTAACATTCCACTAGCTTTTGGCAAAAACATTTTTCAAAAGGTTTAAGGGCCCCGATTACTTTGTATGATTTTCTGTTCTATATTTTCTGGTCTCTCTTTATCTCTCAACACTATTAACCAGTAATGGGATGTCTTATAGGCACATGTAGGTATTACCAGGGTTACCAGGAGGAAGGACCTGAATAAAGATTAACATTCTATACATAAAAGCCTCATGTGATATAATTAACCAGTCTATTCTATGTATTAGCATCCTTAGTCTATTTGTACTCGAAACAACACAGTTACGATAAAACAGATGTCCTGTTGGGGATTGTCTTCTCATGTTACAGTTACCAAGAGTCACCTGGGTTCAGCTGTCACTCTGCCAGTATCTGAACGCTGCGGTGGCTGGTCACAAATCAAATCAGTGGAGGCAGTATCAAGTGGCATGTTCATATGGATTACATCCTTCCATTACTGCAGCCTGTTTGACTGAGCACACTCAGTTAGCCTCTGCAGGAGTCTTCTCTTGCGTCCTTCCACACAAGACTCGATACAGGAGGGGAAATGTAAGCAGGGAGCAGCAATCAGGTCAAGTGGTCTGATTGGTCGGTCAAGTCATCCTCCTCAACTCTTATTGGCTCAGCGGCTCCAGAGGAGTGTTGTGACTGGCTGGAGAAGGACAGGCGGGAGGAGCGGCTCTGTGTGTCGTCCTCCTCCTCCACCATCACTGCCCTTCTACCCGGGTGCTGCTCTTTCCTCTTCACCTCCTTCTCTCCACACTCCTCCCCCTCTCTCCTCCCCCTTCTCCTCCGATTTCTCCTCTGCTCCTCCACAGTCCACATGCTCTCCTCCTCATCCTCCTTTCCCTGCACCTCCCTGTCAAAGTCTAGCAGCTCCTCCATCATTTCCTCTATCTCCATCTCTCCGTCCAGCTCCTCCTCCACCTCAGACCGGAGCTCGCCCATGCTCTCAGTCCGGTTTGTGTCGTCTGTCTCCTCCTCTTCCCCGACCCCCCTAAGCCTCTCAGGGGGGTCGCTGGCTTGACTCTCTCCAAACTCAAGGATGGTGGGCAGGTTGCCCTGCTTGGGGCAGCGTTTCCTCAGGCTGACCAGGAAGGGCTGTGGCAAGGAGAAGATATCCACATTGTTGCCCAGGTCAATCCATGTCACGCTAGGGAAACTGCCTGGATCCTGGGGTAAAAATATCAGCGTACTGTCTTAAAATTATCATCACCATCATCTCATCTTATTTTGACTAAATCTGTCTATGTATGTATGTATGTATGTATCTATCTATCTATCTATCTATCTATCATTATCATGATAAATCAAATCAAATAATTATTTCTTTTAAGTTTAAATTCAGATTTTTGCTTCTCAGTGAAAGTTGAAGAAACTAGACAGTTAAAGGTGCTATATGTACATTTTTGCTATTGCTACATAGCCAATGTTAGCATTAACAACTGTTTATTTAACAAGAGCTTTAGCCATCATTATGTTTACAAGACAAGAGGCAAGAACACACCCTCTGGGCAGCAGTATGTCTTCATCCTCTCATATTGTACTGAGGGCAGACTGGACATTACAGTGAATCATCATAAAGTGGTTTCACAAGACAGGATGGGCTGGGGCTAGCTAGTTAGCATGCTAACTTCAGTAGAAAAACAGACTAAGAGAGAGAGAGAGAGAGAGAGAAATAAAAACAAAAGAAGATTCAACATTTGCGCTGCTTTCCACAGCTGGAGACAGCTCTTGGTAAGTATAGGAATGAAGTTTGATGCTGGACTCAGAGCATTTCACCTTGTCTGGTAAGTAATAAATATTGGCTATGTAGCAATAGCAAAAACTTACATATGGCACCTTTAATTGTGGTTTTCTTTATGTCAGAACATAATAAACACTTAACAAACACTGGCGTTTAAGAATAGAAATGAATTGTACCAAACATTTATCAATGAAAATTGAAAATCATTTTATTGTGACATCATTTTTTTAACAATATAAAATTATTATTGTTATCATTTTATCGCCCACCTCTAACTGAAGGTTTCAGACATTTGTTCTAATGGTTGCTAGATTCTGGTTGCAGGACAGTTTAGATTGTATGAAAGCAACTAGAAATTCCACAAGTTCGCTAAGCAAATTCAAGTCAATGTGGCCTAGGAGTCAAGGGCTCTGACCACAAATCACAATGTCCTGAATCTGAGTCTGGCAGGAGACAATCAGTGTATATCTTTCCCATCTACCCCCCTTCTTCTCCTGCCATCTCTCTCCTGCCAAGTCTATAATAAAGGCATAAAAATACCAAAAAAGGGAAAAGTACATATTTCCTACCGGAAATTATGGTTTCAATATGGTCTCTTATTATTATTAAAGATTTTCTAAAAACTAATTCTTGTCTTTTTCTTGGTACTACAACCAGGCAGCACGATGGAGAGGGTTTCCACTGTACTTTTCTAGGGAACCAATAAAGTTTTAAAGAACTCAGGAATTTTACCTATGTATTGACCAGAGAGTATTGACTTTGAATTATTTAGTAGAAAATGGCTAACAGTGACTTTTTAGCTTTTTTTTAAATGTCCTGTCATAATAAATAAATAATAAATAAATAAATAAATAAGATATTAAGACTTAAAGAGAATATATTTTGGAGTCAGGTAGTGGTGGGTCCCAGGTCAGCATTACCCTGGGGTCCCCTCTTTTGCTAAATTTGGATTTTGTGGCTCCGGTGACCACCACCATCTGTAGTATCTGTGGCTATAATGTCGGTTGTTTCTTCCAAAGATAAATGATGGCATGAGTCAAAGGCTGCTGGAAGAAAACTAAAACTCTCAACTTCACAGATAAGTGACTCTCCTACCTTGAGGGCGTCAGTCAGCTCCTTCAGAATAGTTCTGGTCAGCCTGTTTCCGTTCAGTGCCAGGGTCTCCAGGTGTGGCAGAGAGGCCAGCGTGGGCAGGAGCAGGAGGAAAGCCTCATCCGTCAGCTCGGTGAAACCCAGCTCCAAGCTGATCACTGTGGACGCATGGCGCTGTAGGTGAGCACACAGACGCTCCATGTCTCGAGCCGTCAGAGGAATACCAGACAGATCCAACGCCCCGCTGGACAAAGGGGCTGACAGCACTGCCTTCAGACTGGAGACAGACACATGAAAAAAAAATATTAAAGCCGATGAGTTTTTCAGAGCCAGCAATGAGTATGTTGGTTTGTAGGTGATAGTAGCTCTTGGCTGGAAATTATTCACTGCGAAGAACCTGGCATGCAGTGCATTAAACAATTAATTAGTTCATTAAATAGACTTCACTGTTTATCTCTTTGAATACTTACTCTGATTTACGCAGCCAGTTTTGAGTTTTGCCTCTAAATGTTACACCCTGGCCCAACACAGACAGCACTTCTAGCTGGTAATATTCTAAATTACAGGTACAATAAATACACTTTCTTGTAAATTATTTTTGGTGTTGGTCAGTCAGGTTAACAGGATGTAGAGAAAATGTGTGACAATAACAATCACTTACACCACTATTTGACCAGTTAGACCAGTTAAAAGTTTCTCGCTCTCTACCAAAAATAAATCCTAGATTTGGCAGAGAACTAACTGAGCTGAGCACAAAGGGCTGATCTGGGGTCTGGTCCTTAAAATAGAAGAACACAGAACAGAAGTTTAAGCTTAAAATTGCACCTGTGAAACACAGTGGGCAATGTTAATTATCATCACAACTGACACACAGTTGACTGTGAGGCTTATGAATACACAGGCACACAAATTAGGATGCCTTAATCAGGACACTGAGAAACAAGCAACTGTGGTACAGACTGTTGGATTCAACTATTATCATCAGTTGACAGCTGAATATATTTATTTATTCACATACCAGAGACCAGTGAAATCTAGGCCAGAGCAACCCAAAGCAAAGCAGGGTCAAATTTACCCCCCCAAAAAAGTTTTACCCACAGTCATCTGTCACCATGTTATATATTTGGTTTGAAGTTTGGGGGCAAAGCATGCAACAGCTTGTCAAACTACCAACCTCATCTATTCATGTGTCTCAGTAAGCTGTGACAGTGTGACAGTGAGCTAGCATGCACAATACTATGACCTTGAATTCAGAAATTAACTGATATAAATGGGATTCATCACATCATTGATTTTAATTAATTTTACCACTGTATACTAGAGCATTTTGTTTGTTTGTCTGAATCAAGGGCAGGTTAATGAGCTGTCTGACTTTGGTCTCTCCTCTGCCTACCTGTTGCCAAACCTAATTCTGTCCAGGTAAACCTTATTTTACCCCAAAAACCACTTGTTGACTCTGCCTCTGGGTCCACACTGGTTACCAGAGATCAGAAAGTAGAAGAAAGTACTGAGATCTAGTTAGTTAGAAATTAAAAGTAATGGTACAATACATCAAGGTAAGTACTGAATATTAGCATCAAGATGTATTATATGTATGTATATGTAAGTATCAAAAGTAAAAGTACTCATTATGCAGTGTCAGTGGTACATTATATTACTGGATTATTATTACTGATTACTGTTAATGCACCATTTTATCCTGTAGTTGGTCAAAGTACAACTAATTTGTACTATTTTATACACATCTCATATCTGTACATAAGATGCTTGAGTAAATGTATTTAAATACATAAGTACTTACACTACAAGAAAAAAAAGGCCCAATGAAACACAGTTACCTTTTCTCTTTCCTTTTTGTGCAGCTAATACTCTACCAAGCCAACACTGACTCACTTTATAAAACTGGGATTAGAACAGGATACCCATTCTACTTTCACTGCCACACAACACACCTAACTGTGGCACATGTGACATGTTTAGCATGTGGGTATCCAGTTCTGAACACAGCCTGCTTGTTCTGGTCAAATCTGCCCACCTATCAAAATTCTGTTTCCCTCTGACTCTGACAAACAAAATGAAAAGATAAAAAGAAATGCCTGTGCTGACAAAATGTCATATTCTTAAATTAAAAGCTGTGCAGCTGCATTTTTCAGCCTCACTCTGCTATTGCCATGACAGAAGCACGTTAACAGTCTGGATACAGTAACTGTAACCCTTTTCACATCACTCTTGTGTTTTGTCTTTTATGGACATTTCTCTCTGTGATAGGATTTGAAGAACCACACAGTCTGTGTTCATCTGCAGTTACATGCATCTCCAGTGCAAATGTGACTGAAATGAGACTCCGATAGAGGTTTCTACATCAATAAACAATAAATACCCCAAACGTATTACTTGTACTCCACTATTTAGATCCCTGTATTCATTCATGTTTTGGTCACCTGAGAGAAGCAGAAAACACAACCTTGACTTATTATCACCTTAGAAAGTTGGCAAAACCAATATGTTAGCAAACACTGGCATATTTACATTTCCAGTCAAAATCCAGGTTTTGACCTCCTCCTTCCCTTATGTCTTGTGTGTGTATATATATATATATATATATATATATATATATATATATATACACATACATATATAAAACTTAGACACTTCTTGCAAATTCAAATGAAATGAAAAAAGCACCTTGAGGCTGATGAGGCTACCCCCCACTGTCTGGGTAAGTGGTCTAAAACCACTTCCCACAGAGGCCCTGGGGATTTGTAAACCAGCCCAACTCTATGCAGCAGGCCATTTCCTCCTGTCTAAGAGAAAGTGTGCTAATTAGTTAACACAGCTGGTGCAGTGATGCCCTCAGCTCGCTGTTACACGTGGTTTGAAATCACTGATCTAATCGTTATAGCTCATATTCTCCTCCCATGCTCGGCTGCTCCTCCCCTCTCCCAGGCCAGCTCCTTCTGTCTTGGAGTAAGCGTTTCTCTGCACTCACAGGACACACACACACACACACACACACACACACACACACACACACACACACACACACACACACAAAGTGGCTTTATTTGATTCCAGAAAATAACGTTATACACATCTCAAACTGCAGATTGTCTTTGTCTGATGTGTTATCAGCATGGGGAATGTTTGGGGACTTTCCCATAAGTCACCCCTCCTCCTTTACCCAGACTAGCTACCATTTCCAACAGCACTCCGCCCTGCACATTTTGAAGCAATAAACAAAAAGAGGCAGGACTAGAAGTTCGCAAATAAAAAGCAGATGAGATGCTGGGAGAGCTCAGGATGCATTTGGCTTAAGACCAGAATCCCACGCTACAGAAAGAGACACACACCCACTTTCGAATGGAGGTCATCCACCCATGTCTGGACAACAACCAGTGGGATGGTGGGATTGAGGGCTAGAGTATGTCATCTGTGACATACATGGATATAAATTTACTATTTATGCTTATGTGATACTGTTAGTTTGCAAATGATACATCAGAGGTTCAGTTAGTTACTGTTGCTACATTCCTGCACATTAGCAGTGATAACGAAGGCAGATTTAATACTCTGAATTCTTAGTAATTGCAAACTGTGGGTCTGTGATTTTAGACAGAGGTAGAAAAAGCAGGCTTCTCATTTCAAGCTAGTGACTGTTGAATTTACTGGCCTAAATGACAGTAATCACTGACAGATTTAATCAGCTGTAGTTAACTAGCTTATTAAGCTAACAATGCGTCCATGAGCTGGTTAAACAAGACTGACCTGAGTAACTTTTTAAGGAGCAAAGTCTGGTGATGTAGTGAGAAGGTCAGGGTGGATGGATGGGACAGCAAAACATCTGACTATGACATTGAAGACTGCTGTTTTTTCTGGTTCCAATTGTTTTTTCTCCTAGCCAAGACCACGATTGTTAACCATGTGTTTATTATTGTGACCATGATCACAAAGTTCCTCTAACCTTAACAAAGTGGTAATTTTAAACCAAACCACAATGTTTCCTAAACCTAACCAAATCCTGTTTGTGCCCAGACCTTAACTGTAGTGTTGTCACATCAAGGCTGTCAGCTCATACAACACTTCAGTGTGTTGTTCTAAGGGGCATGGATGAACAACATAATTTGTCATTTAACCCTTTAATGCATAGTGGTCACTACAGTGGACAGCTATTATTATTATTTCTTGTATATGCATGGGTTTTGATGGTAGATTGGCACATCAGCCACCAGCTAGAGTGTTGTTCCATACACTTCCACCCATTGGTCAGTCAATGAAAGTCTAACACAAATTTCTCAAAACCAAGATGGCCGACAGATGGCCAGATATGCTGAGCAGCTCAAGCCATTCATTATTTATGTTGTGGTCACTTTTTTCCTTTCCCTCATTTCTTGGGCCTGAGCAGAACATGGTCTGGTATGGTCTAAGAGAGTATAACACTGATCTATTACAGTGGGATAAAACATGGACCGGAAATTTCCAGCAATCTATTTTGAATCAAATAGGATCATTCAGGCCCAAAGTTTCCATGCTGATGATCAGATTACCTGTGGGCCTTTAATTATCACATTGAAGAAATAATATCTTGAAAGTCATGAGCTACTCCTCCACTTATCCCCAAATATATAGACTGTATATAGACACAGCAGGGACTTGGTCAGAGTCTGGATTTCACATCACACCTTTGAAAATATCACTTAAGTCTCTGCTCATCTTAAGGTCATGCATAGTCTTCTCTCTCTGCTTGATCTTTTCCTCTGAGAGATCTGAAACCACCCACTTGTTTCCTGCAACAGACTGGCAAGGTGAAATCAGGTGAAAGTGGCCGCTTTTCACCAGTGCCATTCTCTTCACACATGAACTGTGTATGTAAGATTTAATCATTATGGTCTGAACACGTGGTGATGGCTTCAAATTCTGTCTGTATTTCTCCTCTGCTCTCCTGCCTGTGTCTCTGACTCCAGAGATCATTTATCGCCCAGTCAGCCTGTGTGTGCACACCAGAGACGCCAAGTCTCCTTTTGCCTCCTTTCCTGTTCTGTGACAGTGGAGGTGAGAAAACACCCTCTTCGCCATCACCTCCTGTGCAACAAGGGTTACAAAGGTAGTGTGATGGGTTCATGTCTGCTAGACTGTGTTACTGTTAATCCACCATAAACGAGCGAGAGCAACATTTTATCTTAGGTGCAGAACTATTTTTTGTCTCAGTGGACAGTGTGTGTTGTATTTAAAGAGGCATCACTAACTCCACTGCAGACATCTTGCCCAGTATCTAATCGTGTGCCATTGGCTGCTGCATTTATGCTCAGTCAGATTTCAAGCAATCACTTCAGCATCTGATTACACTGATAAGGCCAACTTCAACCACAGAGAAACCGGCTGTTGGAGTGTTCAGGTGGAAGAGAATCCTGCAAACACATCCTTCCCAGTGACACTGGGACCATCTGTGTATCAGCTTCATCATCTCCTGCTTTAACACTCATGTCTATTGTCCCCTCTTGTCCAGGTGACCCACATGAATATCTTTCTGGTGTAATTTACCAAGTGGCTCCAAGCAGCTGAAATTCATGTTGGTTTTGTTGGTTTAGTTCCTTTGAATGAAGGCTGAAATTGGGAGTCAGTGCAACATGTTCCTATTGTGAGATTTGGGGTACTTCTTAAATGTGATTCTAGAAATACAAGAATAATCTACTTTTAATTACTCTGAGGGCTATTTACTGTGTGGTACAGTCTCACCACATTCATTAACCCCCGTAAAAGAAAAACAGGCAGCTGTATTTTTTTTGGGGAAAAAAGCTGTTAAATCCTTTGTATGTTACTCTCCCAGCACCAGCTAAGACTTGAACGCCCTGCAAAGAAGGAAAAATAAAATATGAATATTGACTTATTTTTCTTACATTCAAGCACTGAATAAATTTCTAATATGATTTGAGATGCCTCATAATTCCTCTAATCAAAATCTAATGCCTTCTCATTGGTCATAATAAATGTATGCGTCCAGTTCTGCCCAGGTGTCAATTACACCTGTAACATGACTGATCAGGATGTGAGCAGGGTGTTTATATTTGTAATGGCTCGTGGGCTGCTTTCACGTGTTGTTTTGTTCCCTGTGTAATTAATGAATTTGTATCAGCAACTGGCTGACAGTACATTCAGTTCAGCAGCCTCTCTCTCACCACATCAACGCCCTCCCATAGAGATTTTTCCATGTGGTGACAAATAAATTATGAAATAAACGTTCTTACTGAGTAGGCCCACTGAACTTTTTCCTGAAGTGGTCCATGGTACTGACAGGTGTCACCTGATCATGGAATAACCTTTTGCTGTATTTTTAGCGAATCAACTGTCACTGAAAAACGACTGAAACTGTTATAAAAGTTGTAATTTATAAAACAGTTGCCATTTAATTTTCTGTCAATTAACTAACTGATTAATTGAATAATAGTTGCAGCTCTAAACAGCAACTATAAAGATTAGTATATCGTATATATACTAATAAGATGTTGTGTGCAACTGGGGAACTTGGAACTTGTTTTGATGTTTTTCTGTTTCCCAGTAGCCATTAATGGAGCAGTATATTCTGAGCTGTCCTGTCCACAAGAGGACCCCTGCTACTGTCCACCAATAGGAAGCTGTACATGTAACATAAATAAACCAACATACTGTTTTGAACAAAAGGATTTCAGACACTGAAATTTTAGCTTAATGATATGAAGAAGAAACCCAACTGTGACTGAAGCAGTTGTCTTCTATTCACTCATTCATCTGCAACATACACTGAGAACAATTGAGAGTTGCTCTGCACAAAGTGTCTTTATCTGTGTCAGGCAGCACTGGGGCTCAGCGGGTAATACCATTATTCACACAGTGACAAGAGGTCACTGGTCACACTGAGACACAAACAGATGACGATGTTGTATTGTGGAGGAGGCTGGGCTGCAGATGGAAATGGTGAACCATCAGTCCTACTTTATCTGATTCAAATGTACTTATGTATTCATATTCAGCCATGCCAGCACATTCAAAGTATGACTGGTGTGACACTATGTCACCATACAGCTGTGAGCTTTATATCACAGACAGACAGCAAAGGTTACATTTGAATTTCTTTGCTTCCACAGTTCTGTATATGACTGTGTTGCATAATGCAAGAAGAATGTTCAGCATAATCTGCCTGAATCACCTTTTCCACTCTTTTATCATCTCCAACTCACACAACATTGCTGGTGGTCCTGTCATAATCTCATATATTTTTAGAAATGGGTGTTTCATTGTTTTCCCTGTTCTCTGTGTGCCATGAACACACAGAGGTATTGTAAAGCCAGCAACTGCCTCGGAGTAACAGTGGTGTTCAGTAAGGCAGGGCACAAGTGTATGATTTGGGACCTAGGATGAAGGGCAGAGAGAATGATTCAGAGGAAGTCCAGGGAAAAAAAAGATTTGGATTAAAATGAGAAAAAAGGATAAAGAAGATGAACCTAAGTGCTTTTGAAGTGCTTGGATTAGTTTTGAAATGTCATTATCACCACAAGTTCTAGCCTGCATGAAGACTGACCTTAATGTTAATGTAACTAATTTTACCAACTGTGAGCACATGGACCTCGTTTATGTAGGACTGCAAACAGTGTCAAAAGTCCTTATTCAAGTGGAGGATAAATATGAATTTAGCTGCCTCTTTTATGTAATATAATACAGGTCCACTCAGTCTGTGGGTAATAGTCAAGAGGGAGAAAAAAGGCCTTGTTCTGAAGAAAGCAGCATGGCAATGAATTAAACACCACAGGACACAAATCAGCAGGGAAATTATGGACATAAAGAGGGATTTACACTGGCAACAATAACAAAGGAAAATGGAGGGACAACAGGAAGACAAAAGGGATGACAGAGGAAGACAAAAAAGAGGCAAAAGCTGTGGTCCTGCTTGAAGAACAAATCCACTCTGAAACTGTTCTGCTGCACTTTTCATACCTTCTGATAACAGTTTACACACAGAAAAACAGACATCTAGATGTTTGCAATGCAGCACTGGAGTTTGAGATTGGGAAAAAAAGAACACTGTAGGAAAGTCACAGAGCAATTTCTACTCCCATAGGAGCATAAAATTGACCAAAGTTGACTGAGGGGTGGGTAGAAAACAGAAATCCCAAGTAAAAAATAGACAAACTGAATGCAGCTACAAAAGACCAAAATGAAAGTGACACAATTTAAAGATAATGAATACTGGCACAAAATACCCAGGAGACACTTTGGTGCTGTAACAGCGTGTACAAATATATCACACTGACAACTGAGATGTCCAAAGCCATCTACAAATGCTACATACATGATGTTTATGAGTCTGTGCCCACAGATGTTATAGACCCCAACAGACCCAAATAATACTGATTTTTCAAACCGATTAAATGGGACAAAATGAATTTTTACATGGCTAATTGAATTCTGTGTTCACGTAGTTTGAGGCAGATTAAAGCACAATGAAGTTTTATGTCTAACTTAGAAAAGGAAACATGTTTCAAAGCTGCTATAATCAATATTGTTGGATTAACAATGGATCACATGCTACTTGTATATGAAATGTGTCTCTCATAGTAAAGAACCCACAAAAATGAACACCCAATTCTGCAGTTTCTCTTAGCATCTGTAAGCTCGCTATCTTGGTTTTATGGCCTACAACTTTAATGTTTTGATTCAGTCTTGCCACTAGACACAGCAGCAGCTGGTTTCAGTGAAAAAACTGTCCACAGTCAACATTTTTTAGCTGCTCTGCATTACTGGTACGACTCTGTAAAGCTTCCAGTGCTTTTATCAACAAATAAATCTAAAAAAATCAAACTTCCTCCACAGTCAGAGATCTCTTCAACAGCTGACCAGTGCAAATAAATGCTTGCGTGAAGTTCATAACAACAGCAGCGGCGATTGAGTGTGAAAGGGTTCAAGCTGGCAAAATCGATGACTTTCTACAGGAAAATGGGTTAGAAACTAGCAATGCTACATTTCCAATAATTGCTTTTGCTGCTTCTCTGTCTGACAGGAGTTTCTGTCAAATCAAAGTCTTTTGTATTTTAATCATATTGCTGAAAGGTGCACTTAGGATATCAGAATACCCAATGTTTGCTGAGAATTAGCCATCAGCTGCTTCAGATTAAAGCAGTCAACAATATTGTTTGAAATCCTGGATTCTTCCTAACTGCACAGTTCTTCTTATTTCTCACTCCTACACAGACAGAAAATGTTAAATATATATGAGGGCAAATATCCTCCCTGCTGGGTTTTCCTGCTGGTGAGATGAAGCACACAAGGGAAATGAAGGGGCAAGATAGAGCAGGGCGAGGCACAGACACCCTGAGTCAACGCTCAACTTCTCTCTGCTGGCTGTCAGAGCACAGGTGGGAGGCAGCCAATAAATCTGTCGGTGTGGCAGCGACAGCCAGCCAGTCAGCAGGCGGCAGACACGACAACAAGCTGGCAGACGGAGTCAGACAGACACACAGACAGAGCAAGATGTAGGTCTTTGTGTGTGTGTGTGTGTGTGTGTGTGTGTGTGTGTGTGTGTGTGTGTGTGTGTGTGTGTATAGGCGTATACCAGTGTGTCATGTGTTTCCATGGCAAACACTGTTGTAGTCAAGTAAAACCTCAACAAGACCTCATTATTTCCCGTCCAACATCATGAAAATTAAACGAGCCATTTGGAAAAAGCACACAAATCCAAGACACAGAGGAGACAGACAGACAGACAGGTTCAGGTCCAGAGCCAAATGTCTGACAGACAGGCAGGTGTTTACTCGTTGATTTTCAGTCAGCATCTTGCCTCGTGCTGCCTTTTGGTTTGCTGCTCCTGAAGGCAGCAGATGCTGGACCACCTTCACATCAGTCAGTATGAGAATCATGTGCAAAAGTTGCCCTTCACTTTTGCACTCAGAGACTTCTCTACTGTCCTGCAATAACTTTACATTGACAGGCTAACATGTTGTGGAGCAGAATGATTCACTTCACTTTACATCATCAGAGCAGCATAGTGTGTGGAGGATAACTGTACGCAATGAAGGTCTGCAATGATGCAGACTTGTAATCTGCACTCATCAATATTTTTTATTAACATTATATCAAATGACTAAATGTAATGTGAATAGTCACTCTGCTCTCAACAAGTTATTTCTAATTACAAAGCCCAGATAAACCCTGAGAGGTTAGTGAATATAGGATTTATTACATTCTCTAATGTAATAAAGTAGTGTTAGCGTATGCTAACATGTTTGCTGTATCAACTTTATTAGATTGTACATAATCTGAAATGTTGTTGTGTTTTGTGAAATGTCATTGTCAATACCATGAATTGTCACTGTGCTTTGACCTGTAGGGCCACCATACTAATAGGGATGATGGCCAAACATACAAATGTAACATCTAACTTGTAATTAAAATTACTGCATTGGGTTTAATTACAGTCATTGGGTTTGTACCTTGACCATCAGTTCTGATTGTTGGTGTGTCTCCAACACCTGTTGAATTTTTCTTGTTTCCCTCTGCCTCTCTGCCTCCTGGCTCATTCCTCCCACCCCAGAGTACGACTTCAGTCAAACACAGCTGACAGGCAAATAGAGCTAATTTCTCATCTCGTTCTTATGTTGCTAAAAGTAACCCTGCCCTGAGAATATATGCTGTCACACTGTTTACCTCACAGTTTTCTTTGCAGGGGTCCCAGACCTCAGTTGTGAAGCAGAGAGGAGAGCAGGTCTGCTGGCTGCTTCAGACATTCAGCTGTGCAGCTGCCTCATTTTAAACCACTGAGAGGACTTGTTGAGCATACTGAAAGGAGCTGTTGTTAAGCAGCCAGACAGGGAACAGTAAGCCTTGTTAATCTTTGCCTTTTTTATGGTTCACAATCACAATTGCTCTCATTGAATAGACAATAACAAACTGGAGGCCAGTTGATTTACATTTTATATATGGTCCTTCATAAAAGCAACAATGTCCATTTGCACTACTGATACATGTTTTCTTTTATTTTGATAATTTTGATCCAAATAAAACAGAAAAAGTTCAGATCAGGTCCAGAGCTGCCAGGCTCAGCTAGATCTGATCACACACCCCTCTTTGTCCTGTACACCGTCAGTAATGTAAGACCTGAACCTGGGAGTCTAGGAGCAAACTGAAAGCTTTTTTGAGTCTCCTTATCCAAAAGAGGCCAATTATTCTGAAGTTCTGTTTGTTTTTCAGAAGAGAGAAATATTTCCCATGGAGGATCACAGACTTCTTCAACTTTTGTCAGTATTTCCCTGGTGTCTAGGCCTGTCAGATCAAGAGTTTGGTCATTTCTCCCCTCCTGTTTATCTGTGTTCTTGCTCAAACAGATATGATAAAAAATATGGTAAAATATCTGAGTCATGACGCTGGCGACCGAGTGTAACATCAAGTGGAGACTAAGTCAAGGTTTGGGTGAACATATCTTAAAAACCTGTAATAATGTTGACTTTAAACCAAACAGAGCATGGTCTGTTAAACCTGGAGTTTCATCCCAAATATGGATCTGAAATTTGGATGGAACGACATCAACCATTTGAGTTTAAGCCTCTTTCTTGGGTGTGGTTTCACCATCAGCTTCACTTGTGCAGCTCTATATACAACTGTGGTGGAATTTAAACATGAAGAGAGTCTGAATCCAGTGATGCATGATTCATGAATATAGCATATATAAAATAAAGAGTCATGTATATTACATGATTATGTGTGGATTATGATGTTATGAATTAATGTTCTGGCACATGTAGTTCAGAGATGCAATATTCATTTAGCATTTTATGGGAAGGGAAGAAACTATGAATTATTTACAAAAGTAAATAGATAAATAGTTCTTCAAAGTATAATTTATGATTCATAATATAGCCTTTAAAATTGCCAGAGAAGTAATAATTTGGACTGGACTAAACTGGAGAGCTACATGTCCCTAACATCTAACTTCTAAGGGATTTGAAGAAGATACATAAATAAACAATCACCCATGTTATCTCTGAGAGTGGGAAACATAAAAGAGAGGCTGCCTTGCCAAGGCATGACAAAATACTGCTTTTAGGAGTTACAATGCCAGAAGTTGGAATATGCCTTTGCCAAATCATATGCACTGCTTTTATAGTCCATAAGCATCAGCTTTAACTTAGTCCTAAAATGGCCTTATTTCCAGATATTATTTGTGTAATTTGTATGCAAAATAGATCTACCCAACCAGCAGACAACACTTAAAAAGTAGTTGAAAAACTGTGGACCAGGCAACCCTAGAGCTATCTGAGATGAAAAATGTTGCTTTCTGTCATTAGGAATGTTATTTCTGTAGTGAGTGAGCATGTAGCTCCTGTTAAGAGGACACACAGTGTGTGATAAAGATGAACTGTGGAGACCTGAGTAGCACAAAGCTAAAGCAGCAGAACAACCTCCGAGTGACACAGAGGGAACACAGAGCTGGAGACGTCTACTGCATGGCCATATCACACAAACACACACACACACACACACACACTTAGAAAGAGACATATTTTCATGGCCATCAGGAATTATCCATATAACTATGTATGAAGGCTACAGTAATGTGTGCTGGGAGGTTAAAGATAACCAAGGACCAATTTACACTCACAGTCGGAGTCAGACTTGTAGACCTTTGTAATAGTGAAATGTTCAGTGTGCCAGTATCTGTTTCAGTTACTGCAGTCTTCATTAAAAATCTCTCTTTAACCTGTCTGACATTTACATATCAGTGTTATAGCTATTAAAAGCAGTAGAAGGCAATCATCTTTAATTTAAAGGTGTGTTTTTGAGCCTCACTCTCAAAGTGGTGCCTGTGTCATCAACGTTAACTGAGCACTGCTACAAAAATGAAATTGTGGTGTTTGGCACGGTCACAAACAGGAAATGTTATCTAGCAACAGGAAATAATAAACCAGTGTTAATGACATTGCGTCTTGGTTTACTTGGAGTTTGTGGGAGCCAAACTGGTCCCCGCCTAGTACTCCACTGATTCAGCAATGCATTCCTACAACACTTACTTTCTCATGAAGTTTAAAAAATGCATAAAAATTGAGGAGATTTTGCAGCGGTTTGCTAAGCTCACTTTTTTCAGACTTGATTCTCCTGGTGATTCTTCATCTCCTGGTGACTTCATTCATTTTTTATTTCTTATTTTAAGATTTATAGTCTTATCAGACATCACAGGTTGTATGTAAAATCAATGAAATTCTGAAGATATGATAGATGTCAATGTATTTTACAAAATAGTTCACACAAGAGTGAAAATCCTCTAAGTCATTATTTACTGGCTCATTACATTCAAAATAAGACAAAACAAAACAAAAAGCACAGAAAATTACTCATGCTGGCTATTTGGAATATTAAGCCAAACTACTGCACTGTAAATCTAAAAATTCAATATTCATATTATTATCTTTAATTTTTCTCACATTTCTCTAAACCATTCATGTCATTTTAAACAGGATACACTAACTTCAACTCAAATCTGAAATTCAGAGATATCCAATATAATGGAAAATACAGTGCACTGAGCACTTAAAATAATATCTAATCTCACATCAGTGAATGCTTTAAAGTCTTCTTATTTGTCCATGTTACATGTGATACTATACATACATTTCTTTCTAAATATTTTTTTACTGGCTATTTTTAAACTAGTAAAATAGTGCACTGAAATTGAATAATAAGCCCCTCTCAGTGTGTCTCTACCATCCACACTTGCCACATGAGTTGAAAAGTGACAGTAGCTTGCTTTGGTCAAAAGGGATTTTTTGTTTTACTGAGGCATAACCCTTCTGGTGTTCATAATGACATCCAAATATTTACTCTGTTTTCCGATGTAATTTCTAGAATATATCATAAAGCATCAAATACGGTTAAGACTGGACCCACAGTAAATGCGTTTGCGAATCATTTCTCTGCTTTGTCGTGTACTTTTTTGATTTCAGTAGTTAATTTGTTCTATGTTAAACAGATTTGGGGAAAAGATCTTTGTGGAGCTTAGTCTACCCTGCACCCTGATGTATTTTTGCAGAATATTCAAAGAGGCAGAAAAACCAACACAGCAGAAATTCACTGGGCTAAAGCCCAAAGCAGACAGGATTAACATTACAGGGGAAAGTCGAGAATGAAATATTCACTTTGCTCCTCGGTAATTAAAGTCATGGTTCTGGGTGATATTTCAACTACTGGGAAATATACAGGATATGGCCTGTAATAGACATTCAGGAGAACAAAGCCAAAAGACAATGCCAAGAGCGGGGGCATGGCAGAGAGTCACAGGTGAAGAAAAAATCCTTCATCCATCCATTATCTATACCACTTATCCTCTGAGGGTGACAGGGGGGCTGCAGCCAGTCTCAGCTGACACTGGGCAAGAGGCGGAATACATCCTGGTTCCTCATAGGACATCTCTCTCATCTATTACAGGGTTGACATATACAGACAACCATTCACACCTACAGGCAGTTAAGAGTCACCAATTGACCTAACCTGCATGTCTTTGTACATGAGGAAAGGGGTTAGAGGGGTTATAACCAGATCTTTCTCACAGAAAGATCTGGTTATAACCAGATAGAAAAAATACACTTCAGAGTAATTCAGTGACAGAAACTCCAGTATACAATTAATGGCAAAATGTGAATTTTTGACTTCCTCCGTATTCACATAATAATGAAATGTCACACCGAGATGATAAAAAATAAGCATAAGGGCAAGCAGCTGTCCATGAGGAAAAAAACTCCACTTGATACAAAGACATCACTTCATGCTTCATGTTTTGATTGCAAGGGGCCACAAAAACCCTCAATACTGTCAGGAGACCATCAGTGGATGGTGTCATTGAAGTTTCTCAACTGTTTTTCATCTATGGAGAAATATTTTTCTTCTTTGTTGACTCCAGGAAGGGGTGACGTAAGTAGCATGAAGATGTGTGTGTGTCTGCATGGGTGTGTGTATGTGTGTGTGTGGGGAGGGTGTTAACAATGTGTGTTCCATGCAAGAGGATGACTGAGACTCAGAGTAAATGGGGCCTGTCCCTCCTCTGGCTAATCACTCTGACTGGAGTTCATGACAGCCTGAAGTGCTGACTGCAACGCTGCATTGATTAAATCCCATCCACCAGTTCAGAATTACTTAAGATAATTATAAAACTCATTTTCATTTTCAACTCCAGCTATCATTTAATAGCATTAGGTGAGATGCAGCTTTTACAGCTTTTTTTGTTAGAGCTCACTATTTGATAAAACAAAAACAACCTTTCATTCTTATTGACTGTGAAGCACTGACACTCAAACAGACTCAGCAGGGATCCAATCTTATGTCCCATACTGAATAGTTATTTTTCCTTCTCCCTTCTTGTCTGGAAACTGTTCTGTAGGGGAGTTGACACCTGGTGTTTATAACAATTGAGGAGGAGAGATTTTCTTTTCCTACTGATCCTCCATTCACGCAGCGGTGGGGAATCCTCTCTCCAAATATGTCCTGCTACAGTGCCATCTCTCTACCATCTGCTCCCACCGGGATGTATAAAGCAGGTCTGGATGTTTCCGAGTTGGACTCAGACTGTGCAACGTCACACAGGGATCAGGTTTAATGAAATTTAGCTAGAATTAAACTGAATAAGATTAAAATGTGTATAGCCTATTTCATTTTTAATTAGAATACCACATTAAATAATTTGTCAGTGCTGTGAAGAGAACAAGCCTAATATTGATTGCTGTGTCCACAAATCAAGAGACATATTTACTCATATTTGTCATGTACTACTGCTTATATCATAGCACACATTAATTTAGTGAGCACAGCACAGGCTCCTCTGAAACACCAGGAGAATGGTTTTTAAAATAGTCTTTAATCCATGTCACATTACAGCTGTAATGATTATCTGATAAAATGATTTGAAAGGAAAAGAATTGGAAACTATTTTGATACTTTTTTGAGCAAATCTACCTTCTATCCTGTCTACTCTGGCTGCCTTTTGTTGTCTTATGTAATAGGAAACTGAAAATGTTTGTGTTTCAAAAGATAAAACTAGGTATATTAGATATTTTTTGTTTCACGTGTATCATAAACAATAATTTATCAAGAAAATACTTGGCAGATTCATTCATATTGAAAATGATATTTAGTTGCAGAGCCACATAAACAACATTAGTGCTCTTCAGCCAAATGATTGTCTTTCTAATATACTGTATATCATCCTCTCCATCCTCTGCTCTGTCTTTAATCTATATCAACACATTTTCTAAGAGCTTTTGCAAATACAGCACAGTTAGACAGCCTAATAAAGCAGTGAATGAAACAGAGTATTACAATGCCAAAATGTAACATTCTGTCTTTAATTTCTAAACTTCTAAATTTAAATGTGCTAACACATGTGATTACTCTCATCCCTTTGCAGGAGCTGTGGCACAAAGTGACTCTGCAACTCTGGGTTGAAAAGCTGGTTTTGTTTTGGACTGCTTTCATACCTGAGGATGCAATAACATTTTAGGAGGCTTTTGCTTCTGGATGCAACTATTTGGGAGTAAATAACTGTTCAGAGTACAATTCTGATCATATTTAGAAAAACTCTGTGTTCTTGACTACTTCTGTCAAAACTGGCAAACAATCTTCACCAGAGCTCACCTAACACGTGTAGGGTGAGAAGATACTGAGCTCACTCTCATTTTGGGATTATTCCTTTACCGTTCCATGTGATACTATTGGCCAGTCCAGTTCAACATTGCCACTTGAGGATTATCTATGTCATACTTTACCCCAGGAAATACAGTACATTTCCTTAATGGCAGTTGTCTTTGAAATAGTGCTTTATCACAATGCGAGCTGAAAGCAGTGCTTTGCATATATGAAATATTTCATTTTGAAAACAGCTTTCAGTAATCTGAAGATTTCTTTGCTGGCTGCACTTTCCTGAACTGGAGAAACATATGGATTAGTTGTTTATAGTTGCTTTTGATGGCTGATTTGCATATTGTGTAACACAGCTGTATATATCAAATCCATCCAAATCTCCATTTTCATTCTGCATAATGCAAGTACAAATAGGAGTGGAGAGAAAGCTAACTGCTACAGTATAAAGCTGCAGCTCACAGCTAAAACCTCAAACACAGACTCATCAAGCAACATTCAGACGTTTGACTGAAATCCAAACAAAATAATACAAATAAAAATACAATTTATGCAGTAATGTATATCATAAAGATAGGAGCTGGGTAAGGAGCTGGGATGCCAGTAAGGGGGAAACAAAAAGGCAAAGAGAGAGAGTACAGATGACACAGATGCAAGTGATTTCATCTCCAACTGTGTGTATCAGTGAGAGTGAGAAAATAAAGAGGCCGAGATGTCAGTGGATTTTTCCATGGCATCCAAAGGGACAGAAGATGATGACACATTGGTGACACACTGAGATGTTAACAAAAACAAAGACACATACTGTACCACAGGCAGGCACACACGCGCACGCACACACAGTCACAAACACACACTCACCAGGCCTGAGGTTTCCTCTTGAGCAGGCCCTGTCTCCTCCACTGAGAGTGGGGGCTGAGATGGTAGGTCAGCTGACGACAAACCTTCTCCATTGCCCCAAGAGAGTCGCCCTCCTATTGGACACACACAGACAGAAACACACAAACTATCAGTTCAATTACAGAGGACAGTCAGGTGATGAGAAAAACCTTCTGGTAGCCATATTGCAGAGATTCAGCTCTACACTATCAGTGGTGAGAACAGCTGGTCACACATCTGAAACTTTTCGACAGGACAAATTAGACATGATTCATTTCTGTGTTGGTCTGAAAAGTGATTTCCTGCTGTTAGCCTACATCTGCCTGATGTCATTTTGGGCTTGTTAGCCAGGCAACCAGCTTTTAAAAACACATCTGAATAGCACATATGGTAACAAGTCTCGAGGTGTCCTGTTTTCACACTGAAACTGAAATTATCCTAACATGATCAGATTTCATGGGCCTAACAGTGCCAACAAAAAAAAAAAAAAAAAACATTCTTATACTTCTGACCTGCAACAAATGGCAAACTAAGCAACCAGCTAGTAAAACAAGTATTGTACTTATAATATATTATCTATGTATAGCCTATACTAAAGTTGCAGAAACCAGAGCTAAAGGAAAGTGAACATTCATCAGGTAGTACTGTTTCCAGCTGCAGCTGTTTTCAGTGAGAAAGCTCTGAAAAACCCACTTTACCTGCCCATTGCCAGATGGAAGATTTACAACTAACTGGTGAACATAGTGAAGCATTTAGCACCAAATATTTTTCTGGTTATTGGAGTTATTGGAAACCAAATCTGCGTACAAGGGCGACCTGAAAACCAACTCCAACTAAATGCTATTGTTTCTGTAGCTACCGGATGTTGAAAAAAAAGTTTGGGTCACAAAAATGTAAAAATAGGGATGTACTAATATCAAAATCATGATACAATAATACCTTGATAATAAGCCCACGATATGATATTTATTGCAATATTTTTAAAAAAAGGCAAATGAAGAAAACAATTCTATTTATTGAACAATGAACCTGATGTGTAGGTACCCACAGTCTGGCAATTTCACAATTTCAAAGGCTCAGTCTCTCTTTCCTACTCTGTTCTCTCTTGCCTCCAACACTGGGATCCGCTGGCTTCGCTGTAGATTTGAGGAGGGAGCTAGAGGAGTGCAAAGGATGATGGGCACGCATAGGCCAATGGACTCTGTGATTCTTGTTTCCCTTTGCTCTGCTCCACCACAGCTGTGACAAAACTACAGTTTTGCCTGGAAGACCTATTGTTTGTTACCATCCAGTTCCACAACAGTATGGAGAACCTTTTGTTATCGCGATACCCTTGAATTGACGATACTGTTACATCCCTACTTACAAATGATGCAAATTTCATATGACACTTGGTTAACTTATAGCTTTCCTGCAGCAACAGTAAATAAAGCCTGGAAAGTTCATGTAAATAATTTCTACAGGTGCCCTAACTTTTGTTGATAACTTACAAACCCTGTGTCTGTACAAAGAGAGTGTTGGAACAAACTGTGTTACTACAACCTCTGATGCATTATTTGGACAATTCTGTAGTGCAGGAAGTGGTGCTGTATATTGCTATCAGTACAGTGAAAAAAAGGCAGTGACAAGGGAAGACAGACTGGTCAGAGGTTCATCCTACAGCAAGATAATGACACAAAACATTAGAAGAAAAGAACTAGATGTAGTAAGTAAGATTATCAACCAAGTCTCTGTGGAAATGAACAACCAGTAATGGATAACTAATTGAAGTAATAATGTGTGAGTCAGAGGATTTCATGCTGCAGCTGTGTTGTTCTGTTGACCATTTTTTTTCAATATGGACTGAAGTGTGCTACAGTAATATCCTTTAGGTGCGATAGTTCACAGTCATCTGTCAATCGTTCAGCGCACAGGTCAATAAAAACAAAAAAAATCCAACCCATGCCAATGACAGGCATGTATTCTGTATACAGGAATGCACAGTTATATGGTTTTGCTGTCACTTAAAAGCTTTCCAGTCAGCAGAGTTCTACACAGAGGAGTAGGAACAGGAGGGGAAATGTCATGTTGGACATGACATTATCACACAATAAGACAGAGCAGTGAAGTGTTGCAGCACCAACAGACAGACAGGATATAATTAAAGGATTTGAGGACCACTGGAGCAAAGAATTAGGAAACACACATTCTGTCAACATCAAGTTCCTGATACAACGGGACACACGCATTAACACACACTCACTGTGAGGCTAGGGAATTCAACAGTACATCGTGCGTCGATGTGATGCTGTGTCCATAATTGCTCCCTCTTTGCTACCTGGTGTGCTGCATTACATTCACTTAGTTTCACACAATGGAATGAGAAATGTTATGTCCAAAGCATGTTCATGATTTCTGCACACTGAAATCACTGGCCTCAGCATATCAGACCACTGACGTGTAAATTACAGTCATGTGAAATTACATCTTGGTTGCGACAGAAAATAATGAATCATAAATGTCCAACAATTTACAGCTCAGTACAGAGAACTGAGTTTTGAAGCAATTTCAGACACAACTAGCAGGTTACTGACATCCTGCTTCATCGCTACCCATCTGCCTCAATGTCAACACCACCTTCCACTGTGTGTGTGTGTGTGTGTGTGTGTGTGTGTGTGAGAGAGAGAGAGAGAGAGAGAGAGAGAGAGAGAGACCATCACCCATATTGAAATGCACTTATTCAGGTGGTGAGTCAGGATGCAGGTCCCCAGTGTTCAGTCTAGTGCAGATGGTGAGAGGAAGATGTGATATCAACAAAGACACTCTGTGTTCCCTAAACTGTGAGGTACCACACTATGTGTTGTTCAGGTCAGTGTGTGTGTGAGTGTGTGTATTTTGGGCTTACTCTGTAAAATACTGAAGGGCAGAAATTGGATAGTAAAGAAGAAAAACTATTCTCTAGCAGACAGTATTTATGTAAGTCAATGAACTGAAGAGAAGCAGAGAAAAAGTTCCTCCACTTCCTTAGCTGCCAAATGTTTTTTTGACTTTTCAGTGTAGATGAAGTGATAATGATTCCCATGGAGAAACTTCGAAATTCAATGTGTCCTCAACTTCAAAAAAGTTGAGGACACAAAAAAATATTACACAACTCTGCAGTTCACCTCAGCTCCAATGAGCTAAGCCTAAAACTTTAGTGCTCTGATTCACTTTCACAGCAATTTCAACCAAAGAAGCTTAAATGAAAAGTAGAAGCTCTGTGCAACCCACCTCTGTGAGGACCAAACAGAGCTACGAAGAGAGTGAATTCTGGACATACATCTACCAGGTGGACAGAAACAGTAACTCCAAATAAATGCCAATGTTGCTCTGTGTCTGCTGGATGTGAAACTCAGTGATTGTTTGCTAACATGTTAATAATGACACCAATTTAGACTGGTGATATAATGATGGCAGTGTTTATCAGCATCTGCTCCATAATGGTCCACAATTAACGAGTGAAGCTTTAACATGGCTGGTTGATTGACTAATAGCTAACAAAGCTAGCTAACAAACACCAGCAGGTTACACATGCTAAAGAGAAGACAGCTTGCTTAATGTACGCCCCATTTACACTGCATTTATTTCTCTAGGGGAGGTGGGATGGTTTTAACATTACATGTGCTGGTCAGTGATTTTAATCGCATCCCACAGGGCATATGAGAGTGATTTTTCAATTTTTGGAAACATGCTAACACCAACGTATAGGTGGGAAACAAGATGATGGGGAAAAATTAAAGCCATCAGGAGAGCAACAACCAATAAAGCTCATCAAATGTGCTGTTGTAATGTCAGCTTCAGGGAGGTACTGGCATTATGTTTTGACCAGTCCTGCTGAATGTCTGTGTCTCTTTCAGATCACACAAGCTAAATTACAAAGGAACATGATGAATTATTGTGCATCAGTCAGTCACGATCAAAATTGTGTGTCTATTTGTGAAAATTCTATTTGTCATAGCAGAAAAAGTACAGGTGTGAGCATTTACATTAACAACTTTAATCCACTGAGCCAGCATGTATGATACCAGAAAGCCTGGAACACCTAATGGTTAGTGCTGCTCTGTGTCTGCTCTGCTTCCTGATGGTAAATTCACACTGCATTATTTTAGCCCTGAAACACAGGATTTTACACACCTGACACCACTGTTCAATTCCTGTTTGAACTCAGTAATCATTGTTTCTTTAATCCATATACCATCTATAACCAATTTTTCCCCAAACCACAAAAAACTTTTCCTAAACGTAACCAAATAGTTTTAACACTTAAACAAGCTGTGGGAGCAGTACAGCAATGTGATACCTTTAAAAGTCATGTAGTGTGTACATGGCATTATATATATTTGCCAAATATCAACTTCATAATGTGATTATAATGTCATAATAAGGTACTGTTTTACAGTTTCCACTGTCCACAAGTGACCACAAAAAAATCAGGTTTAACATTTGCAAGTTTTTAAAGTCTAAATGCAAACAGAAGCAGAAAACAGACTTTATCTTGGTATATCAGTGCTAAAAAACAGTGATAGTGAACAAAGAGAGATAAAAAAAAAAGTAGAAGAATAAAGAGTAAAGAGCAAAAAGCAAATACTATATTTACAAGGAACATAATTATAACTTTAAAGTGTAGAGTGCAAATGTGTGAGGGGGATGGTGATAGTCTGGAGAGATCTCTCATTGTTCTACTCTAACTTTTATTTTTTTTTCTGCTTTTTTCAACTGCTTCCCCCTCTCTTCCTCCTCCTCCTCTCTCTCATTACATTATTGATACAGGACACATCTATGAATCTTTCCAGTCTCCAGAGAGCTGATGACCTCTCCTCTCTCTCTCTGTCTCCATCACTCTCTCTTTTTTATCTGTCTGCTTTATCACTACTCCTTCCCCTCAGGCTAATAAAGTTCGTTTGCACAGCACAAATGGAACCATTACTTTAGCCCTATTTTTCACTGCATGCCCTACATGCTCTGGTAAATTACTGCTAAACTGTTCCCCCATTCTGCAGATGAATTGTTTGGATAATTCAATCCTATGCTCTCATTTCAGCAGTCAGGAGGTGCAGGGGAAGACCTGGCAGACAGCTGAGTGAGGGTCATGACTGGCTCTCAGATCTCAGTAAAGGAACACTGTGCTCTAACAGGGACACAGGTATCACATGGACATCACTGTCCTCTGTGTTTTAGGGGAAGATTGGGGTCAGGGTGTTGGCTATATTCTACTGCCATAAGTTATAAAGACTATTTCACTCAGTGACTTTAGAACAACTAAATTAAACAAACATACAGGATTCACTGAAAGTTTATATCTGTTACTGTGTGAACATTCACATAGGAAAATAACATTTACAAATAAAATAATTGAATGCATGCCTCTCGCCCAGTGTCAGCTGGGATAGGCTCCAGCCCCCCTACAACCCTTATGGATAGTGTATAGATAATGGTTGAATAGTTGAACGGATGTGAAAACTCAAAATAATATTATATATTATAATCATAACAATATATATTTCTTCTCACTTTGGCCCAGATGCAGCACAAATTCAGTGTAATACAAGTCTTGAAGAAAGCAAAATAAAACTTAACCCAAACAAAAATTATGAAAAAATGTTAAATAAAAAATTTTAAACCAAGCCAGTTCTGTTAGCTAAGCTGTGCACACCAAAGATGGCCACTGCAGTAGCTTTAGAACGTGTTTTAATGTAAGGTTATATGCCATAAAATGCTCATTTATACAGTAAACTGCTCATATACCTGTGAGAGGACATCAACAGCTAAACACACTAGAAACAAATGCAAGCAGCTAACCATGCTAGTCATAATATCAAGTATTAAACAAAATTAGTTTAATGCCTCGGCATATTTTAACCCTCCTGTTATGTTACGGGTCAAATTGACCCGTTTTAAAGTTTGAACATCTAGGAAAAATAGTTAAAAGTATTTTTTCAGTATGAAACTTCTTCTGCTTGCCTTAATTAGTGTAATCAACATATAATATGAAAATGGTTCATCTCACATATTTGCAACCACCCCCAGCATGTTTATATCACATAGATACTGTTCGGGTCAATTTGACCCAGCAGTCAAACTGGAGGTACAAGGGTGTCAGAAATGTCAGAGTATTTCTTTCTTTGCAGCTGTGAGACATATTTCACCCCAATCACACACACACACACACACACACACACACACACAGGTGCACAGGTGTTATGACTTTTGACGGGAACCATTTATGTTCTCGCGGGAAAACTAGTGTGGGACAAGTGGGTAGAGCAACTTCCACTACTCTACAACCCAGGCCCTAATATCACAGTGGATGAAAGGCTGGTGGCATTCAGAGGTCGCTGCCCATTTAGGCAATACATGCCTTCCAAACCAGCTAAATATGGGATAAAAATCTGGGCAGCATGTGATGCAAACACCAGCTATGCACTGAACATGCAGGTTTACACTGGAAAGCCGGTTGGAGGAGCCCCAGAGAAGAATCAGGGCACAAGGGTTGTGCTCGACATGGCACAGGGTCTCAAGGGGCACAACATAACCTGTGACAATTTTTTCACAAACTACAATTTGGGTCAGGAGCTTCTAAAGAGAAAGCTCACAATGGTCGGAACTGTCCGAAAGAACAGGGCTGAACTCCCTGCTGAGCTGCTGGTAATCAAGAACAGGGCTCCTCAATCTTCCGTGTTTGCCTTCACAGACACCACAGCCCTGGTGTCTTACTGCCCCAAAAAGGGAAAAAATGTTGTGCTCATGAGCACTCTGCACAAAAATGCTGAAATCAGCACAAGAGAGGACCAGAAACCAAGCATGATCCTTGATTACAATGCCACCAAAGGGGGGTGGACAACTTGGACAAAGTAACAGGGTCCTACAGCACCAAACGAATGACTGCACGCTGGCCATTGGTCATCTTTTATAACATGATCGATGTATCGGCCTACGATCCATTTGTCATCTGGACTGAGATCTTTCCTGAATGGAATGTGTCAAAGCTGTACAAAAGGCACATCTTTCTTGAGGAGCTGGGGAAGGCGCTTGTGACACCGCACATCCAACGGAGGCAGCACCTGCCAAGGACCCCAGCCGCTGCAGCCACAGTGAGGGAGATCCAGGAGAGGACTGCATCAAATACTACACCAGTGAATGAGGTAAGGAAGTAAGTCAGTGTGTGTGTGTGTGTGTGTGTGTATGTGTGGGTGTGTGTGCATGTGTGTGTCTTAGCATCAGCAAAAAGACACCATAGTAAAGTAATCATGGTCCTCTTGTTTCTAGGTTTCTGCTGAGGGAAAAAGAAAGAGGAAGAGGTGCCAGGTCTGCAGGCCATCTGACGATGTCAAGACAAGCATGACCTGTGCGAAATGTGCAAAATTAACCCTTTATTGGGCATTCATTGAAATACTTGGAAATTCTAAATTTCAACCCTAGAGCGTCATAGCAGGGCACAACAAGACTTTTTTACTTTTGTGACATTTTTGAAAATATTCAATTTTCATGTAGAAAATCAAGATAATTGAAGTTACCATATGTAGTTTCTTGCCCGTCTAGGTTAAAAAAATTCTAAAAGGTGTATATATAAAGAAAATAGAAAAACACATATAAAGTTAAAGGAACATTATTTTTTAACATGTTCCATTGAACATAAATAACACACATATATCTATATATAACATAAATAACAAATTATATATAAATATAACTAGAACTAGCAGCTGTGGCTCAGGCATATACATATATGTGTATATATATATATATATATATATATGTATATATATATATATATATATATACACATATGTGTGTGTGTGTATATATATATATATATATATATATATATATACACATATATATATATATAGATTCTCACTGGGCCACGTAGCGACGCCATTTGGATGTCTGTGAAGTTACCATATATAGTCACTTGCCCGGTAAAGGGTTAATTTGCACAACGCACAGTGTGATGACATGTCACTCATGTGCTGTGTAGATGTACAGACACACACACACACACACACACACACACACACACACAAGTTCATATTGCGATTGCTTGTCTGTTGTATTGTTGTATGGTGATTTTGTTCATTTCTGGTTCACAGTGCATGTATGTAAAACAAAATTTCAATGTTATGTTTCAATGTTATGTAAAACTATTGTATTTTATATGTTGGTCTTTCAAAAGTAATAAAGTAGTGAAACATTAAAAAAAAGTTTGAACATGTATATTTTTTATGAAAAACGAGTGAATTATCTAATAATTGAACCATTACCTGTTAGAGGTAAGGAACACCATTGCACTAAATATTGATAGAATAATTAGTAATGGAGTTAGTAATGAAATATTCACACTGCTTGTTAGGATTTTTTTGGTTTCAGACATCTTTTGGATAATTAAACATGCACCGGGTCAAATTGACCCAGGAACACCATTTCTGTTCCTCACAAATGAACGTAACAGGAGGGTTAACAAAAATATGACTTTGGAACCCACAGTTAGAGGTAGCTGCAGCTGCAAAGATAAGCAACAGGAATTCATTGGATCTGCTGCTGTCTTACAAGAAACAACAACATTTTTCAGAGCCATCTTTTCTGAATTATACAAGCAGTGAGTACTAATGATGTGTTTCATTTGGTTTAGTGTTTTTATGTACCCACATGTGAGTGCATCATCAGGACTACTACATCAGAAAAAAAACTAAGACACAACCAAAATTAACTTGCTGTTTCATGACAGATAAAAAAAAAAGTTGATTTGAAAAGTGCCCTTTGTTCTCATTGACTAAATCTACACTCAAAGACTAAATGTGTTTTAGCCAAGACAGAGACCAAAATGATCTAAAAATCAGATGGACAAAGCAACACTACTGTCAGTGTTTGTGAATATTCAAATCTGATCATGATGACTCCACAAAACCAGATGTCATCTGTAGCATCTTTGTCAGCTCATCCTCCTGATGACATAACGCTGGTTCAGTCAGCAAAATATGCAAAGAAATGTTATTATAGTTTCAGTTAGTGTCAGTTAATGTCACACTGTAAGTGCTTTTCTGTCTACAGTACCTAAAATACTGCATAGTACATACATCTGTGAAATTACTTGAGATTTTAAGCCTACATAAAAGATGGCCATTGTGGTAAATGCTCTTTATAAAACATGTTTGTTGGATCTTAATGTTAACCACAGAGACAGGGACACACTCCACTCTCCTGCTATGAGCCATGTCTGTCCTTTTACTTCATTTAGTACTTTGACAATGACAGGACAGTCTCTGATTGTTGGATGTGAAAGATAAAAGACACACTCCAGCAAAGACAGTGATGGAGGGGCTGAAAAGCTATATTTGTGTGTGTGTATGTGTGTGTGTGTGCTCCCTGTCTAGGTTTTTGGTACCAAAGTAACAGTGATTTATGAGTAATCAATAACTTACCAGTATTCGTCATTAAACACACACACGCACACACACAGCATGGCCTGTGGGAATCCAGTTGAATTTAAATTGTATTTTGTCATCTATTCATCCAAAGCGTTCGTATCTACTCCAGTGAATGACATCACTCTCCTGGAATAGAAATCTCACTGGGTCCACTTCAGCCACTGAAGTGCAATGTCAATATCAGTTTTGAGTTTTGTGAAAAAGAAGACAGAGGCTGAAGAAAGAGAGACACACTTACATATAAGGCACAAAATGGACCACAATTTGAGATCTAGATCTCTATCACAGATTCACAAATGTAAGAATGTGAGAGGAGTGCAACAAACATAACTGTAAGCATCCATTCACATTGCTAGATTTCCAAATGTACATACATATATTACATTACAGAAAGATGTTGGTAGCTTATCATCCATCCATGTTCTATAAAAACACATGTGATCACTGCAGTCGTCTTGCTTGAAATTGCATCCTTAGAGGAAACACTCACCTTCTCATAAACTCTAATTTACTCCTGACAACATGCTGTCTGTACTGACTATAATATTATTTGCTATGAGTCAGTCTTTATTTTGTCAGACAGCACAACTTATGTGCCACCTTATTTCACCATTGGAAACATTACACTTGTCCTTTATTAATCATCTCTAACTGATGTTTTCTATTTCCTCATGATTTCTAGTGTGACCCTGTCATACGTTCAGGGACTTGTTTTATTCCATTCACTTAATCTTTACCTTAAAATGTGAAGAAAATTTTGAAGTTTCCAATTTCATTTCACATATAAATTTTGATAAAAATGAAGGTGTTGGGGAAGACTGTTGAAAATGTGAAATAATCAGATGTAAATATAGAAATGATCATGTGAACAGCTCAGAACCACAGTGCTATATGTGGACATATGCACACATTTATTAGTGGCACCTGTTGCTTCACAATGTTACACAGGAATATTTTACAATTTTCTGTGTTTGATCTGAAAGATTTTACTGATATTTTCAGTTTTATGCAACGGAATTCTATTGTTACCTTAAACCAACAAAAATGGACAGTGTAGTTAATATGGAAACAACTCTGTGACTGCAGTTTTTATGTCAAATCCACAGCTTCAATTTCAGTTTGTGCCCATAGAGTCCATGGATTCAACTTCAAACATCTTATATTTCCATTTGCACAGAATAGGATTCTTCTGACGTTTACACAGCGCCTCTGGAATATGTGTCTCTTACGACACAAGGCCTCTTCCCTGTTTATGGTCAGGTCTGTGCATTGTACACAAACCAATAAGACAACAGTTTGCAAAGCTGCAGTAGAGCCTCACGAACAATTTTAAACATTATGAAAGAGATATCAACAGGTTTTTGGATATGGGCAAATATTGCAACACCGACCTTTTGTTTCCTTCAAGGTGATTGAAGGAAAGAAAGAGAGAGGTTTGTTTGCACAGTCTGCCACTGGTGAAAAAGTTTGAAAAAATAACAAATAAATAACACGAATGGGCGTAGCCATAGGGTGTAAATCATGGTCAGTTGGAGTGTGCACGGCTGCATTCAAATGGGAATACTAGTGGAATATTCATTTTCATTAGCTGTGTGAACAGTTTAGTATAAGTGCAAAAAGTGGGATATTTTGTACATGCACATGTAGTGATGGTTTAAACTACATTTACAAGGACCCAAATAAATGAAATGTTTTATGTATGTACTTGGATTCTAAAACTCCCTCTTCACTATTAGAATCCTTTTTTAACCAAAACAAAGCACCCGACTCCACAGTCCTCCACAGGCACGTTCAGACTCTTCTATTTTGTTACAATATGTTTGAATTGAAGTGTCTGTATTTATATATATATATATATATATATATATATATATATATATATATATATATATATATATATATATATATATTTACAAAACAGTATAAATATTCTAAATACATAACATATATAGATAGATAATATTCAAATTAAACACCATATATGCAGTGGTGGACACACACATACAGACACACATACTGTTTTTCAGTGAGCTGTTGGATTGGCAGCAGAAGAAGGCGGAGACACGGACAGATGGATGGATGGATCACACAAGAAGAAGTGAGAGACAGATGAGTTAAAAACTACATAACAGACTCAGAGGAGGTATGAAATAGAAGAAGAATAGAGCTGGAGAGAGACAAAGATAACAGAGAGAGTCACAGCAGCTGCAGTGACAAAGCAGCGTAAGTATAGATTCACAAGCCACCCTGCTAAGCCGGAGTCACACAGCAATGAATAGACCTTTCACACTCTCCCTGTACATACACTGCTGTGCTGCTGTGTGATCTTGGATTTTCTATTCCAAAAACCAACCGTGTTAATCTGAGTTGGCTTTTGCCTTTTTTCTATGGCTCTTAAACTGACTGATTTAACAGTTGTGGTCACGCAGGCGACCAGAGGCAAAGAGAGTCAGTGAAAGACTTTTTAGTGTTTTAGTGTCTCCTGTGTAATTTAAGCGTCTCAGGGGTTAAGTTTAGTTCCACTTCAGTGTCACTGTTCTTTCTTTCACCTGACAGACAGAAGCCTCAGTGTACTGATCTGCTCTCGGCTTTAGCAGAGCTGTATGTGCAAACTGCAAGCCACAGCTTTTCTTCTGCTGCTGCTTCACATTACTCTGATCCATTGGGAGGCTTTTATTGTGAAACAGTGACAGGAAATTCATTACTATTTATACTGTGTATGAAATCCCTCCCTGTCTACTATATACACAGCAAAAACTGCCCAATCTAATTTAGTCCAATGCAACAGCTCTGCCCTAAATTCTACCTTTATGAAGGTGATGATACATTTTCAGGGAGTACATTTAAAAAAAAAACAACAGCTGATAGGTACGATGACATGTTAGGAACAATGAAAATTAAAATGAAGGAAAAATGAGAACTGTGGGTAAACTGTTGTCAGGTGGTTAACATATATTACACAACAACCCAAACATTGACAATTAATTCATTTCATGTCATACCACTCTCTCCTTGCATTTCTTGTTTATCTGTCCTTACTGACATTTTCACCTTTCAGAAGGCAAACGGCCTAAATAAAGAAACAAACAAAAATCTATTTTAAAAAGTATGTGATAAGAAATCCATATTTCAACTTTGCATCTTAGAATTCTGGCTTCCATTACTATTCTTATTTTTACCATTCCTGACCTATTCAATCTTTTTGTTTCTTTAGTCTTTCAGCATACACATCATCAAGGTAAACAACACCTTTTCCAATGCTGCACTGTTGTGTAGGAAACCACTAGTGCCATGCCTGCATCATGATTTCTAATGCAAATTGGTCATAAAAATGGCTCAGTGCAAATACCCCAACTGTTTGGGGGCATTGTTGAATGAATGGCTTAAATCCAAATCAGCTGTTTATGTAAGTTCACAGAAATCAGACTTTTTACACAACTCCACATTTCCTTCAGCTTCTCTCTAGAAGACTCTTGTAGTTGTGTATGCTCCATCCTGTACTGTACTGTATCTGTCTACATTATACATGATATTACATGACAGTAAGCTCCATCAGTTGAAGAATAAAACAATGTGCATTTTTTCCTTTACAGCATATGCAAGTTTTCTTACTGCTGCTGTCTATTATTACATCCAATAACACAAGACAGTGCATTTCATCGTATATTGACCTTTCCTAATATTGACCTTTAATTAAAAGTCATTTCAGTCTTCCCTTGACTTGATGGATATGATGCAGTTTGATCGATTTCATATTTACTACAGAATCAATCAATACCACTCCCACTGTGTATGGGAAGAACTTATCCTGGATTGAGTGTAATCTAATTACACACAAGTGTGCAGGAGTGTGAGTGTGTTGATAATAGCAGCACAGGGTTTCACTGGTGTGTTGTATGTGTAATACTGTCACCTAAATATAAAAAGATGTTTATTAAGATATTATTCAAATTTAGAATATTTTAACAATCAGCAATTATTTAATTTTACAAATGTATTCTTCACTAGAACTATATAATAAACAGTCTATTGATTTAATCACTTAACAAGTTTCCATTCCCTTTGTTTATTAGTGGAAATGTGCCATTAATCCTGCAGTAGATTTACTGTGTGTTATTATTAATCAGATGTGAGTTCATTCAATCAATTATCTGTTCTCTGGACTGAAGTATTGACTGAAACATAAGAGACTGAAAGAGGACGCATGTATAAAGCCACAGTTGCATTCCATCACAGTGTTTGTTGATCTGATCTTTTCATATGCACTTTAGCAACAACAACAGTCACAGATTGTAACAGCATGACTGACAACACAACAACAACACCAAGATCCACAACCACAGTTGTATAAAATACCACAGCGACAGAAGGAAGTGAAGCAAATGGTACAGAAGAAGTGCAACAGAGACTCAGAGAATGTTGTATCATCCTTGAAACACATTCTCTTTGCAAAAATGCAGTGTTATAAGCTTCCTGGAGGCGTAGCAGGTTATGTGCTGTGGGTGTGAGGTTGTCAACCAGTGTGTCTGTTAGGTTTCGCAGTCCTCTGAGCTGCAGTGATGATTAAGATGTAGGGATGAAAAGAGTTTAACTTTAGGAAGTTAGTCAGTCAGTAATTTATATGTAATCATTTTATTATACCATCACTTTCTCTGAGTCTGTAGTGTGACTTAGTTCTATACTCCAAAGCAAAAAGGAAATATCTGTAATAGATCTGTGATATTGCCTGGTAATCCACACCCAGCACAATAACGTTTAGTTCACTCTACTCTGGGTTGGACAGTTTTCACAACCCATCCCAAGTACAGTAAGTATTTAAACACAAATAAAACTGGTATCAATATTATTATATTGACAAAAAAATCTAATGATTTTGTGAAAGGTATCAGTCATAGTGACGACTTTATTGCTGCTGATAAACCCACTGTACACTACCTGCCCTGTCTGCACATAATCCTGCACATTTCATAAACAAAGCCCAATTCTCATGTCAAGAAAAAAATCAAGTAAACTTCTCTCTTGAAAACAGAATCAAGTCCGGCTGGTTCCTCATTTACAATTTGATTATATCTATAAGAAACATAGATATAAGATTATTCATAAGAAGCTGTTTTTATAAGAAAATAATAAGTTGTCACCCTTAAACATTAGCTACAAGGATTTGATTTTGCCAAGCTACAAATTACAACATAACCTCACCAGTGACAGCAATGCAAATATACACGCAGGCAGGAATTATGTGTAGTAAAAAGTGTGCTAATGCACAGATGATTTTGGAATAAGGGGGCATGACATTCATAGATGCTGCATTAACATGTTATGTGACTCCATCAGAAATGGAGCCTGAAATCTCTTTCATGCCAAGAAAGTAAAAGAGAGCAATGATCAGATGTGTCAGACAGGATGGACGGAGCAGAACGATGGAAATAACACCTCTCTCTCTGCCTCCTTCTGTACTTCCTCTCGCTTGTTGCTTTTCTTTCTGAACATAACAACAACCCCTCTGGTGTTTCTTTCATTCCTTCTCTGCTCTTCTTAGCCTCTTTCTGTTCACTTATCATGAACTGTACACAGAACCCTCATCTTCAGTTTTCTCTGCATCTTCGACATGTGTGAAGAGAATGGCAGAACATGGCTTGCACATCGATACCAAGTATTTTTCAGCTGCCGCTGTGCAGCCTGGTACTATACAAGTTAAGTGAATTTTTTCAGTGAATACAACATTTTCCCAAAAATGAACTCTCTATACAGTTAAGTACCAGTGTACATTTTGGGATCTGATATTGCATTAGTCTTAATCTTTTATTTAGTTTTAATCTTTTTATTGTAGTTTTAGTTGCAAAAGCTAGAGACATTCTAATTTCATCTCTGAAATTTAAAAAATGTTTAATCATTCACCTGTTCACTGAAGTACTGTTCACTGTCTGGATTTAGCTTGAGATGAGCAGCTAAAACGTCACATAACATTAACACAGTTCTATGCCTTTAGCTCACATCTAGAGGAAGATTTATGGTTGACCATCAATCTCCATTGGTTCCCATCCACAGGAACATGACAGAGAACCGGCTGCAACTAACGTTAGCCTTTGTAAATGTTATTGTCATTTCTTGTATAATTCTGAGTGGGCTTTTTCGATGAATTTTGTTCAAAAACTTGCTCCCTTTTTCCTTTGAAGACCAAATTATATTAGCTAACATTACTGGCAGAAACAATGTTGCTTGGATACAAAATTGTGCTTCTTATTATTTTATGTAGCTAGATAAAACTGAAGAGCAGAAATTGTATTACTAGTTGTAATTACATCAATTAGTTTGTCATAGTTCCCACATTCAAGAGCTATCTCTTATTTAATTTTAGCATAATTTTGTAAAAGGAGTAAAAGGTGGTGGTGTAAGTACATTCTTTCACTTTTTACACATGAGATTGTGCCGATTACTCTCAATTACACTGATGAACCCTACATTTCCAGCATCCTGTTTTCACAGGAAATACATTAAGGAGGCAAGATTGTGTTTCATGAGGTCGTGGTGAGATCATGGGAAAAATGTAATATACATCACTCAGAGATTAGAGCAGTTAGCTTATCATCAGCAATGTCAGGCAGCAGGAAAGATGTCACACAGAGCTCTAGAAATTGTATGATAACTGTTACTGTATCAAAATGACTTTTTACAGTAAACCGATTAAAATAGGCCCGGTGCTGGTGTAAAATAAGCCTTTTAACACAGTCAGCTCTGGGGTAACAGCATTTCAATAGAATGCACTGCGCTGCAATTACACATCAGGTCTTTTAATTCCTATCTTCATCTCCATCACTCCTTCTTCCTCCCTGCATTATTCATCCAGCATGGCTGCTGTCACGCTTTCTTTCCCTCTCTCTCTCAGTGACACACTGGACTACATGAATGAACAAACACAAGGAGCAGTAGTTCCCTCAAGGACATCCACAGCCACACAGCCACTTAGAGCACTTCATGTAAACTAATAGTATCAGACAAAATGAGTCAGGAGATCATCTGATAGCAACAACGCAATGAATAACATCAGTCTGTGAGGGTGCATGTGCATGCACGGGTATGTTTTGTGTAATCAGCAATACATACTACTATTACTTAAAGTATTCTTCACTTCAGATTATTTTTACGGATGTGTGTGAGAGTGTGTCCTACCGTTTTGGGGCAGTGGACATATCGTGCCAGGCTGATAATCAGGTCATGTGTGATGGGGTCAACAAGGTTTCTGAAGCTGGCGTAGCGGTACAACACGTCATCCAGGGATGTTGACTCCATACCCAGGTCCTACACACACAAACAAACACACACACACACATTAAATAAGACCATCTCATCCTCACTTGTTATACATACAGTTCTTAAATAAGCAACACTAATATAGGCAAGGCAGTCTATTTATATACCAAATTTCATACACATGGGAGAGCTCAGTGGGCTTTCATTAAAATGAAAAGACAGGGAAAAGACTCCATCAGACACAGGAGAGAACAAAAACTATTCAACAGTTACAATAAAATAGTGGGTGCCCCCATAGCTGAATGGTTAGGGCGTGTACCACGTGGGTCTTAGTGCCCTGAGCAGCTAGTCCCTGGTTTGACTCCTGATCCATCCAGACCTTTACTGCATGTCATTCCCCTACTCTCTCTCTAACTGTCCTGTCAATAAAGGCTAAAAAATAAATCAAAAAAATAAAATAAGTAGTGATTATTAACACAGCACATATTTTTTTCCTTTTCAAACAGTCATAAAAATGTACGTATTCATTCATTAACATAGGAATACACTCTTAAGCATAAATCTCTTCTGTGTGAATGCAAGCCAGAATTTGAAAGTCTTTTACATTTTCCATGCTGCTTTCTAAACTTGCTGACCTCCTAAAACATTAAATTAAAGCCTGTTGCACTGCTTCCTGCTGTCTGACTGTCTGCTTGCTGATGAAAGAAAACAAAAATTTGTCACATCTGAAGCTCCATCAAAGCAGATGAAGCATAAACCTGTTGGCAGAGCTTCACGCGTGAAGCAGTCGTCTTAAATCTTAAGGAGTCAACATGAATAACAACTCCACTTTAAAAAAGATACATAGACATGGGAGAGGATTAGACCAAAGCAGTTCAAGGTATTTTGGGAAATGAGTATACAGCCTTACATTTGCTTGAGCTCAAGTAACTGTCAAGATTTAGAACATCCATCATGATCCCTCATAGACATTCAAAAAACTTTAACTCTGACATCTAATTAGCAGCTCTGAAAAGCTGCAGTGTTCCTTCATGCCACTATATGACAGTGCTGGACATAACAAACAATATGATGTCAGTTTTGCTGTTCTCAGAGGTTTCCTAGCGATGGAACAAAAATGTGTGGGAGTACAGGAAAGGTCACAGGCTCCCTTGATAGTATGGATGTGCTCATTTCATGGCAATCACCAGTCGAATTCCTAACATTTTGTCCTTGCTCATGCAGTATGAAAAAGCGAAAGCATAAATCCTCTGGGGGCCATGAAAGTGGTCAGCAAGTGTCTGGGAAATCTGCCCCATTAAATATTAGAAAATTTTGCTTGTTGGTGGCACTGCAGAAAAAGCCAAAACAACCACAATTAATTATTTAGGGACCATGTGTGAGCTTTTAAGACCTTGAGTCTTCTTTGATGATTTTTAGCAGGTGTGTTCATTTTGCTGTGTTTATACTAGCAGTGGGGATGGTAATGTCTAACAACCAATGGATTGGTCTAATGTTTTGTACAGATATTCACAGTTTCCAGAGTCTTTGTGGATTCCCTTATATTTCATCTAGTGCCATCAATACAAAAGTTCAGTTTCTCCTAGTCTATACTTATTCCTAAAAGCCTGAGCTATAATTTATGTTTTGTACTAATTAGCATGCTAACACACTAAACTAAGAAGATCACGTTTTAAAAGGTCTGCTTTAAAACGTGACTTTGGGGGTGCGCCCCAATGGCCGAATGGTTAGGGCGTGTACCACGTGGACTTCAGTGCCCTGAGCAGCTGGACTACGATTCGACTCCCAATCCACTCAGACCTTTGCTACATGTCATTCCCCTACTCTCTCTCCCCATTTCCTGTCTCTCTCTCACTGTCCTTCACTTACTGCAGGCATCTAGAATGATCACTAACTGTGTCTGAGTCTGGCACAATTTGAGCGCAGACCATGGAAGGGGGGCCATCGTGCTCAGGTATGGTACAAGTTAATTGGGCCTAGTGCACGTACACTCTTACACATTCATGTCTGTTAAGTTGCAGCCTTACACTGTTTATTTTATTTTTACACAATTTATTTGCCATTGAGTTTGTGTTTATGACCAACTCTTGGGTTAATGACAGCTATGAAAACACACACACATAAGCAGGTGTATATACACTGGGGAACAGGATGTTAATTCAGATGATGACACAAATATCTACACAATATGTAATAGGTCTGCTTTTCAACTGCACCACCATTCTTGCCGCAGTGGGCTTCAAACACCCTCTGGGCAAATGTGTGTGTGCATGTATAAATGTATTTTTGTCTGTAGGTAAGTGCATGCTCACAGTGTCTGCAGAGATATTTTGTGTGTATTTGGGTTTGTTTGTGCAGACAATTCCAAGCCAGTTAAATGGCAACAGGGCCAGCCATGTTCAGAGAGAGAGAGAGACTAGGTCTCCTACAGAAAGGTATGACTCACTGAGGTTTTCATGCTGCCTATTGTTCTGCGTAGGAGGGGCAGTAAATTATGACAGCAGCTTTGACTGAATGACACACACACACATACACACACTAATCAACTGCTGTATTTTCAGATGAGAGCGATATTAATAGCAACACAGCAGATGAGAGAAACCTATGATTAGTGCATCAACAGGTGTATGTTATGATATGTCCTGGTAGTGACCAGGACACACAGACTCACACAGTTTCCAGTTGAGATCAGACAGCTGAAATTATTTCTGCTTGTGTACAGTCACCTCTCAAAGTGTTCAGACCACCTCTCTTCTGCACACTTTATTACTGTGTTGTAGATTTAATTGTAAAAACAAATAAAATAGAATTTACATTTTACCCATCAATCTACACTCAATAGCTTCAACATACCAATATGACATTGCTGCTCCTCTCATTCCCAGCAAAACAGTGAAGAGAGTATATTTCCCAAACTGTCTAACTATTCATCAATGACCAATGACCAGAAACACTTAACATTAAAAAGCTTTTTGATTTTCATGCCTTAGAAAATAACACCACCAAAAATCTGAAGCAATATGGATTATTTCTCTCTCTCTCTCTCTCTCTCTCTCTCTCTCTCTCTCTGTGTGTGTGTGTGCCTGAGGGTGAGTCAGAGGAGCACACAATGTGTCTTTCCTCATGGTGTGATAAGGATTTGAGGCGCTATACAAATAGATCAACCCTGAATGGAAATTAATCTTCCAGCTTGCTCTAATCTGAACCCAAACATGGTAAGGTCTAGGAGACAACAATTAACACCATTAATATCCACAACAGAGTGCTGTGTGTATGAGTTTGTTGAGAAGGTCTGCAACAGAAAAAGTATAAAAAAATAAAATAAAAAAATACTGTGAATCAAATTAAAACAGTAGCAAATGAAAGAAAAGTTTCCTTTTCTGAACTACATGAATGGCACTCACCCTCCAGAAAAGCCATACATTATTAACAATGGCCCTTCATGAAATAAACATGACAAGGACAAAATAAAAATGCATAGTCTACTTCCTTGAACTCTAAGGGGATAGTGGTTTGAGTGCATACGCACACACACACACAACCATTTATGCGATGAGGAAAACAGTGTGGGCTTTTCTTTCATTAGGAAGCACCACCCACACTAATTAGAGCCGGTCAACATCAAAGCTGTGATCTGAACCCAGCACAAAGACAGAGACAGACAAGACAAATACAACGGCTCAAGTGCAGGCTCTTTGGTAAATAAGAGGAAAGGCAACCGGGGAAGGAGGACCCATATATGAAGCTGATATTGACCTTTAATAAAGATCACATAGTGACCACACAGTGTCATCCACCTCTGATATTATGGTGGTTGTTTGAATAAGAATTACTGAATAATAATTATTATACTTGTGATTATATTACAGGTCCAAGGGAGAAACCAGGTCCAGGTAATACAGCTTAAAAGGTAAAGGTCCTTGAGCAAATTACTGCTTCATGTAAAAGCCTTTTGTAGTCACACTGCTACTATGTCATACTGTGTGATACAGTGCAGGGAGGAATACAGGAGATTTGTCTGTCATTAAAAGGAGCCAGAAGACACAAATTACTCAAAGCAAAGGGTAAATATCAAATAAGGCATTTTACAATTTGTGAGAAACATACTCACTTACTTGAAATGATTTAGAAGGAGTCAAAGACAGTGCAGCTTGTTTTAGAGATGTAATGTGTTAACACTGAGACGACCCTGTCAGAGTAATTCTCTCTGAGACTCCTGGGTGAAGTTTGGTCATCAGGCAGATTCAGCTCACCTGGTCTGGCTGGACTATATAAACTGGTAGCAGCCAGTCTCTCCCTCTCTCTGCCCTCTGGCTTTCACTCTGTTTGGTTTTGGTTGTATTCTGTTTGTCTTAATGTTAGTTTCCTTTTCAATTATATTAAACAAATGTGTTTTAGTTAGAACTTATGTGTGGTCTTCCCTCCTTTTGTCATGGCTTCTGAGCCGGGTCGTGACAACACATGAGACTACCTGTTCATATAAAGGAACTTGTGCGCATGTAATCATTATGATTGGCTAATGGTGTGAGTTAGTCTGCACATCACTTAGCCTTAACGCATAGCAACAGAAGTTGCAGTGCTGTATTTATGTCATGTCAGCAGGTTGGGAGAATGGGAAAACCTTCAGTTACTCCGACTTGGCTGTGTCACATTATCCCAAGATGATTACCCTCATTGCTGGCCATGTTACACCAGACAAATATTTTCATCATCTTAAATATTTGTGGCAGTTTGTTGAGCAGATACAAATGTATTGGTGTGTAGCTAGCTGTTCTTGGGAGGTGGGGGGTGTTACTAGTAGCAATCATGTCTTTTAGGTTTATTTGTATCTCTTTATTTGTATCTGGGAAATATACAGTTGTCAGTCATTTCCATCTTGAAATTAACTGATCTGAGCTTAGTGGTAGTCTGTATTTAGATCTAAAGGTGGCAATTCTGCAGATCCCAGTGCCAATGCCAGTGTAGATGACAGCATACAAAAACTACAATAAAGTTGAATTTATTTTGGTATGGAAATTGCACTTGAGAGAACTTAAATTAGCTGGATGGAACAGACTGTTCAGAGCAGCACTCTATAGTGCAGCCAAAACAAAGCTGCATGAATCAATCACACAGCACCATGTAGAGACACTGCCCTTCAAAAGCTGATAACACCAGATGGAGGAGGAGCAAGAGCATGAAGAGATTTCATAGTGTTGTCCATGAGAATGAGATTGGCAGTATATAAGTATTTTAATTAAACACATTAAAACATGTAATAAAATGATCAACAGAATGTGAAGAAATAACAGTTCTGACGTTATGACAAAGGCCTCTATGTTGCAGAGACATCTACTGAAGTAGCATGCTAACCAACTAGACTTGGCCCGTCTCGTTATACCACATGGTACCTCAAGAGGCGATAGTCCTTTTTGCTTACGATAAGAGTGAACACCTCTCCTCCCTAACCTTCTGGCAACATGCCAGTTGACCAATTCTTACATATGACCCTTTAACAGTGACCTCCACGTTACAGTGGTTTTCACTCTGACAGCTGCCTGTATGTTGGTCACTGCCACAACAGTTTGACATAATCTCTGTATGCTATGACAATATCCCATCAATCATCTCAGTGACTGTCAAATAACTTCCTCTCAAATCTTACAAACGCACCTTTCCTCATGAACAGGTGTCAGAGAGAGAGTTTAGTAAATTCATCTTGGAACATTTGCACATGCAAGCCTCAAGAGAGAACAGTGAGAGAAAATGATGTTACGAATAATGAAAATGTTCTTGTATGAGGCCAAGTGGCTTTCAGCAACAGCTATTGACTAATGGCAGCTTCAGTCTTTAAATATTAATGGTGACCACAACACAACAACACAGCTTCTCATTATCTGGCAAAACACTGGTCACATACCATAAGATGAGTAAAAAAATCTTATGTCACCGGAACCACTGAGGTTTCCGAAGACACTGTTAGTTATAGTTTAGCGCTCACCTTCGAGGCAGTCCAGGGGAAGTGGTGGAGAGAAGCTAGCTTTGGTTTCAAGTTAATTGAAGGGTGGTGATTAAGAAGGTGGCCTTCCCATTAGCTCTTAACAGAGCTCCCGCGTGATTAATCACTGTCTGTTTAGTCTGAGCTCTCCGACCATTACCATGGTTTCCGGGCAACAAAGAACCTGGTAACCAGCAAAGAGTGACTCTCCTCTTACACACAAGCTGTGTCGTTCGTTTCTCTCCCTTTTCTTTCCCTTCTTTGTGTCACTGCCCCCCCCAGTACTCTCTCATGTGATGTCTCTGCAATTACTCACCACTTCTTCCTCTCTCTTTTTCCTCCTCTTCTAACAATTTTTTCCCCGTGTTTGTTCTCTTATCTTCAGTAATTGTCTTTATCCAATTCATCATGTGGTCTGGCTGTCCTGTACCATTCTGCCAGAGCACAAACTCTCCAGAATACGAAGACAAATGCGACGGTTATGTCACTGGATCTTGTCCAATTTTGTCTTCATGACCCAACATGAAAACCTGTTATCATCTACACTGTGTTAGTGCCTTAGGGAGAAATATGTGAATATGAAGAAACACATATTGTTTTCATCCTTCTCAGTCCATCCTGCAGCCTCCTTTGGTTTCTATGGCTCCATGTCTTTGCTGATAAAAAATTAAGGCTTCACATTCATCCTTTAAGCTGAAAAAAAAACCAAACACAGTGTATCTACACATTGTTAACTTTGACCCAGTTAAAGTGCATCATGCTTGTGGATGTATCATTTTCCCTAATCCCAACTCCACAAACAGCAGCAAGAAAAAAATCCTTCAGAGGTCGGAGCAGCTTGACCCCAGATCAAAGCTAAACCATGTTGACTGCTGTTTACACCATCATACCTTCTCTCATATACTGATATTGTAGCACAAACCATACTGCTTGGTGCTTAAATAACAGTCAGTCTCATCGCATGAAGAATGGACATGCTGATGAGGCAGGGAAATATCAATATCATTGTTACTTAATGACAGTAGAAGAAATCCACTAAGTGCTGATAGAGGCTTTATAGTTCACCAAAAAACTCCCAGCAACTGTGTCTGCTGCTGTAATGGAGGTCCAAGGGACAGTGGCTGTTTTCAAATAATCCCTAAATACATTACAATGAGGTTAGAGAGATACTTGAAACAACCAGTGGTCTGACAATTTAAGCTGTTATCTTCAGATGAACCACCAGTAGTAATGGAAAAAATCTCAGTCACAGCTCATTTTGTCAATTGGAAATACTTGATAGAAGAGGGGGGTTTTATTTTTTAGCTCATTTTGTCAATTGGTGTCTGATGAAATATATCAGTAGCATCGAGTGCTGAAAACTGTGTCAAATTAAAGAATCAAACTTCTGGTCAGATTTATAATCTTGTTTCCTATTCTTTTAGCAGATTGTTGTAGATTGAAATGAAAAGTTTAACAAATGTTCAGCTGTTTTATTTTGGGAAAGTTAAAGTATGACTGCTTGCACGAGATTGGTACTGAGACTCAAATATTGTATCGCCACCAACATCAAAAATTTTCACCAGACTGTATGGATTATACAAGTCAGATACAACAAATTACTTTGCTTTATAAGTTCGGGTTTAGGTTCAGGTTTATTGTCATTTCAACTCATGATCAAAAAGTTCAGAGTTCCTGTTGCTAACAACCAAAGCACAGTATGCTAATGCACATGCAGTTGGTGTGCACAATGACTTGACACAATAAGTCAGTAACATGTGTTACATCATGTGATCAACATCAGGACCTGTGTTATAAGCGTTTTTGTTATCACTTACAGATCAAACTTGAGCAGACAGCAAACATCAAATTCTGTCGTCTCATGTCACATCAAGGATCATCACTGGTGACGAGAGTTAGACTTAGACGGACTTTATTGATCCCTTTGGGATGACTCCCTCTGGGAAATTACGTACTCCCTCGGGGAAATTACGTCTGCGACAACGACCAAGAGAACAAACAGCAGTCTTTACAGTAGAAGAGCTCACAGTCTCCAAGACTGGAAGGAGCATCAGTTCAATGGCAATTGGGTGCTCTATCATAATATCATGCCGCCTCACAGCACACTGAAAATGTGCAGTGGGAAGCAACTTAATCGTTGCTCTCTACCCAACTTCTTCCTCTTCCCCAAAATGAAATTCGAGCTGAACGGTCACAGTTTTGACACAGTGGCAGAGATCCAGTGTGAGTAGTAGATGGTGCTTGACATGCTTACAGAATGGGACATCCAGGGAGTGTTCTAAGCGGACAGGAGAGCTGGTAGAACTGTATCACTGCACAAGGTCACTACTTTGAAGTTAATGGCGGCCAAATTTAAATCACGGATGGTCTTTGAACTTTTTGATAATTTGACATACATACAAACACACAAAATGTTGTCCCTTGGGGGCCTATAACAAAGAACATGCACAGAAACACCACACAGTCTTAAGGGTAAGAGTGAGCACTCCTACACTAGCAGCAACGACCAGGATGCAAACAAGGTTCAGTGCATTTTTCCCTCTTGTACCAAAAATGACATGGTGGAATTTCTTTACATTTGCATGATTGAAGTTGCTAGCCATGATGAATAATTCTTTGAGGTGTGCTTTTTGTTGATCACTGACGCCGCTGTAAAGCTGTCACAGATAGACTGCCACACAGCAGAGAACTCCCTCTACACATAGTACGGCCGGCACTTCATGATTGTAAACTCTACCAGCAGAGAATATTTGGCCACAACCACAGCATTTAAGCAACTTTCCTGGTGGAAATAAACACACAGTCCACCTCCAAGAGTCTAACCAGACAGCAATGACTCCTTGTCGTTTCAGTAGGGAGTTAGCTCGTCCACCCCGTGTAGAGAATGTTGCTGAGAAGACACATTTCAATGAAAACAAGGTACAGCAGTTCTTTATCTGCTGAAGATCCAGAAGATTTGGAATAAGGAATACGTGTATTTCCCAAAATGTTTAATTATTCTGTTTAAAAAGTTTTGATTATATTTTAAACAGAGTTGATATAAACTTACAGAGATGCTATTAAGCATGGTTTTAGTCTTCTAGACATCAAGGTTAAAACTAGGCTAAATTTGGTTGAAAAGATGCAAAAGTTGCAATTAGCTGTTCAACAGTGTTTTGATGGCTATATTTCAGTTTGTGGATGGGACCTGCTTCATGATAAAAATCTAGGCATTTCAGATGCTATCACAACAATGGTTATATGTAACTAAAGCTGCAACTAACAATTATTTTGATCATCTTCTTTCTAAAATGTCAGATAATTGTCTATCACCCAGAGCTCAAGGTGACATCTTGATAATGCTTTTGTCCAACCAAGAGTCAACTTAACAATTATCAACAAAAGAGAAAAAAAAACAGCAAATCCTCACACTTAAAAAAACAGGGCATGTTTGGTGTTTCTGACAAACTGCAATTTTCACAACTATCTATTTTCTGTTGACTGGCCTAATAATTAATTTACTATTTTTTAAGCACTGTGAGAAAAACAGACATTTGGAAGCTCTGTTTTAGCCTATCCAGTTTTTGCTCTGGAAATCACTCAGAATCTGTGCTTACTGGGAAGGACTCTAACTGCACTGCTGTTATTGTGTCCTCACTCTCAAACTGGAAATTGTGGTTCTCCTCTGAGCTTTAATGGTTTAATGAAGCAGTGACAAAGATGGTGATCCCTCAGTCTTAACGATGATGGATGGAGAGGTGTCCTTCATCTTTAAGCCTGTTTGCTTCGCTGCACTGTTTACCATTGGTTCATGGATTACCAACCTAAATGGATTTGATCAGAAAACTGTAAATAGGAACATAGAGGAACTGATGGAAATCTCCAAAGCCCAAACAATAACATGTGAACGCTGTGTGTGTGTGTGTGTGTGTAAGCCAGAGGCGCTGTTCCCTGTGGTTGAGTCATAGGGGGATAAACAGTGAACACTAGCAGCATATGGACTCTGTGGAAGGCTGTCCATAGAGATGAGTGCTTATAAACCAGTGTGCCTCCATTATCTTCTTAAGCATTTCTTTGTTTCCTTCATATCACAAGGATAAACACCTTTTCAGATGATCTTTTCATAATATCACATTTTTTACATTCAGATCCTCCCTTACTTTGTAGCTTTGCAAATCCACCAATTCAGCTGTTGGTATTTTTATTTTCTTGCATCTCTTCTGTTTCCCACCACACCACATCCTTTGAGTCTGCTGTTAGATTTGTCCTCCTCTCTGTAGCAGCAGCAGCAGCAGCAGCAGCAGCAGCAGCCAGCCAGCCAAGTGCTGCAAATGTCTTGAAATACAGAGAGGCTATAAATCGTAGCAGTCTCCACACTGTACCAGTGCAGCAGAGTCAGGCTGAGCAACATGGGTCCAGTCAGCCTGGGCTCTCTTGTTCTGTCATGTAGGCATATAGGCAGTCAACTGGTGAATTTAGTCAGTGTGTCAACAGTCAGTCAGTCTGAGCCTGGATTCTCTTTCAGCATTAGTGATGCCATTTACTGAGGAAGAAACAGCACACGTACACAGAAAAGAAAGAATAGAGGAAAGAAACAGAAAAGAAAGCGAGAAAGTCAGGGGTGTGGTGGTCTGAACCTGTGACCCCTCAGAGCTTTACTCACACTCCAACTTTCATTCACACACAATCGCACACACAGCAGCTACCTGTCTGAGTGTCTTGAGCATCTCCGTGGCCTCGTCCTGTTTACCCTGCTTGGCCATCAGCATCATCTCCTGGATCATGCTGATACGGCGCTGGTAAGGCGGTGGCGTCCCGCCGCGACTTAGCCGGTCCCCTGACTTAAGCATGAAGGACGCCAAGATATCTCCCCGCTCCTTGGTGGGGGTCCGCTTCCAGCTGTGCTGAGGGCTGGCTCCTCCAGGCTCCTGGCCTTTGGTCTGCTTGGCACCCATGGTGCTGTGTTAATGTGAACTGTGATAATAACAAGACTGGTCCCACCAAGCAGTCATGCAGAGGCAGCTTTGATTAATGTTAGAGATACGTTGCACATTAAAATGTCTGCAGCTGATTACATCCTCTTCAAGTCTGCAGATTGGGGTTTAGATGTGAAGCATTTGAGCAATCAAATTCCAAACTGCTTCTAAAAATGTTCATTTCACACAGTTCTACAGAAGAAGTCAATGTCCTAAGAGTTCAGAAATAATGCTCCAAAACATTAACAAGTAGATGTAGTAGTTTGTTTTTTTTTTTTTTTGCTTTTAAGAACTTGTTAATCCCGCAGAGTGAAGCTCAAGTCGGGAACAGGTCGGAGGATGCTGCCTGCATCATGGCCGCAAAGCACGGACACAGCAAAGTCAGGATGCAGGATACCTACAGTATAGACCGTGGCCCGCCGCAGCCTCCTATCCCGAACACAACTTCACCAAAATATTTACCCTCGACAGCGTTATGCTCTCACCGCTGCTGTTATCCTTCAAAACAGAGTCCTCTGTCCTGGAGCAGAGGAGGAGGAGGAAGCGGATCGGAGGAGGTGGTGCATAAAGCAGGGCATGGCAATGTTTACGTCTCCTGTAGATCACCACTGACTGCCTGTTCCTGGCTGTTCTCCGTCCTTCCTCAGCCGCTGGAAGTCATGCATTACCCACAACCAGCAGGCATTCGTCCTTCTCCAAGGTTGATTCTCTATCCGCTCAGGCGCGGGAAACAGCCGCATCCGTGTCTCGGTCCACGGGCTGTGTAGAGGCTGCAGATCCGCGGCTTGGCAGGAGGGGAGAGACTGAGGTGTCCCCTTGCTGGGACTGAATTATGTATTGCACCCTCTGTTCAAACTGAATGGGGGCGCGCAGCGAGTGCACGTGAGCACCAATCCTCCCTCCTCACACGGTGATGGAGAGAGGGAAGGAAGGGCCGGGAGAGCACGAGCACCGCCAAGTTTGCGGATGCTTAGCTCCTGCACGCCCCTTTTCCAGGAAGGCGATGTACCAATTTCCATTTAAATGTGTCAGTGTAATGTTGCGTATCTCACTGGCAGAGCTAAATATAACTTGTCAAGATGACTCATACCATTTAAAATCCTACATAATCTCCAGCAGAATTAATTCATTCAATTCAGACAATTCATTTTAAATTTTAAATTTCCTTCAGTTTAAACGGAGTGTTTCGTGTTGCTCGCTAACATATTTTAATAGAGATGGATCAAAAACCACTACAAGCTGACCTTGAAGTTAACAACCTATTAACTGTTACTGCTGTATTAAACCGCAGGAGCAGTATGGTGATTTGTAAATGGCCTTGAATAGTACTCTGTCTCTGCCTATGAGTAAGTCAATATTCATTTTAAATTGATGGATTTCCCTATTGAGTTTGGTTTTTAGCATGGAAGAGAGCAAGGCACATCTGTAGTCTTATCTATTTATTCAAACGTAAACATGAATACAGGATGAAGTAGTGGGTATAATTTCATACTGTATGATACAGTGTTACCTGACCATCAACTGTAGCTGAGCAATGTCCAGTGACGTAAAAACATGTAAATGGACGAGTTCGTTTACATAAGAGATAATATGAAAATAACACAAGTTGCATTCAATGCACAAAATGATCACATGACGCACACATTAGTGATCCATACGTGACCAGTGATCAGGGGAAGGATTGCACTGACATCTGGTGGTGGCGATTTGGAATTCATGTGTCCGTAAAGTATTTATAATGTGGTTAGAGTAAGTTCCTTTAACGATCAAACTATATATAACAGAATCTGTAGTAATACTCTAAAGGCAGTATGTGATGATGAACTAGATTTACTGGCTTTCACTGCATCAAGAAAAGAATAAAAATAAAAACCACAATCCAGAGGGAGAATAGTTTTCTACTTCATGAGAATGTTAAAGGCTGACAGCTAAATATGAGCTGATAGTTCTGGCAGTACACACACACTCAAACACAAACTCAGACAAATGTCAAGATGTATTTTTCAAAAGGTATATTTATTTGTTTTGCCTTTAATTACATATCTATTTACACTTGTATTTCAGTTACTCCAAATCAATTATCAAAACCAAAATTGTCTTTTCTCACTTTACCAGTGAGAAAACTTTAGGCTCATAACTTTTCTCATCAGAGAGCTTGCAAGGTCAAACAGTCAGCCTTAATGAAAGAAACCCAGCTGATGTGTACAGGATGAAGACTTCATTCTGGTTTTTACAAGGAGCAGACTGCAGAGAGGAAGATATACATGTCACACACGCGCACACACACATACACACACTCTTCTTTCCTGTTAGTCACAATGCTGGCTGCCAGCTGCTTGGTTTAATTACTTTACGGTGTGCTGCATTTGATATTCAAAGACAACTAAGACCTGACCCTCACCTCCTTTACAGGAGAGGGAGGACTCACTTTTGGCAGTGAACACATACACCACTTATAAAAACTATTCAGCCTTCCTTGACTGTTTTTTTTGGATTTATCTTTCACACTACTGAATCACAGTGGATGTAATTAGAAGCACTGGTCAAGAAAACAGAACTTGAATGGCAAAAAGGAATCAGAAATCTATAAAAATGATCTCAATTAAATACAAATATAAAACACAAATGGTATTCACTTCCTTTACTGTGAAACATCCACAGTTGTCAGTGGACTCGGATCATGATGGGGTTAATGTATATCCAGGTCCCCGACTTCTTAAGTGCCATTCACATCAACATCAAAGTCATACTAATGACACGGAAACTTTTTCTGAAAGCTCCAAGATACTAGACATGAGGCTTGATAACATGCAAACAACAAACATAAGACAGCTCATGTTAACTATTGTCCAACATTATATAATTTGATTTAATAAATACAGTGTTATATTGTCAATTTGCAGTACGTTTAACTCACAAGCTTTGATATCAGACAACCATCTTGAGTTGTCCTGTGATGTGAACACTCACAAGTCGCAAACATGGGAAGTGTTCCACCTCTGACGTCCATCCCATATAATGTGGATGTAGCATAAAGCCTGGTGGTGGCAGCACGGAGATTCTGCCTTACAGCAGGTTCTGGGAGGCTTCACACACCACCACTAATCACTACTAAATACTGACATTGTGTAACTGTGTGCTATATTTTTACTGAAGATCAATTACAGAGATTTGAATTCACTTTGGCTTTTTTCTCTTTTTATGTTGATCAGTGACAAACAGAGCCTAATTCCATCCACTGTGCTTCAATGCTGTAAGACATAAATACTTCTGCTCTGTACCCAGCCCAGAATTCACTCAGATTTCCCTCTCATTAGAGACCCACAGACGCCTGACATTACTAGTGTGTGATAGGATAGTCATATGCTTATAAAAGCTGACAGGAAAACCAGGTCCAGGATAAAAGTTATGTGCAATGTTTTCATAAATCCCAACAAGAACATTGTTATGTAAAGAGGTGTTTAATATATGTAGTTTCAGTGATGGCTTTCTTGGTGATTTGAAATATCCAAAGGAGTCCTCAGTATGAAGCTTAGCGGGATGTGCTACTCCCATTCTCCCACTACAAAAACAACCCGGTCAATATTTCAGCTACTCGATGCAGAACCTGTCCAGCTCTGCCTGACATCTTTCACTCCCCTCCCTGCCTCCCAGCTCTCTTCACTAGACTGTGCATGTCTCTTCAAACACAACATGGAGTGAAGGTGCACTGATTCTCTACCCTTTATGATTTAATCAATGACATATTGCTGTTGGGTGCACTCTGACAGAAAAAAGAAAATGCTATATTTTCCTTTTGCATAACCTGACTCACGCTAGTCTTATGCTGAAGGCTGAGGCAATCTTACTGAGGAAGGACAATACTAAATAACCTAGGCACGTCCAGGACTGACTGTGTGTCCGGGCCTCACAGGTGGGAGGTGACTACTCGCAGTTAGAATGTGTAGCCAGCGGGGGGGGCTTTGTCATCTTTGTTGCTTTCCAGGGAGAAAGGAGGAATGCGAACATCAAAATGGGAGCCATCAGTCCTTTCAATACGAAATGTCCCCCTGAACAAAAATAAATAAAGGTTAAGTAAACTGTGCACATTCAGGATACAAAAATGACTTGACCAGCACTCCCAGTGAATCTAAACGTTTACCATTTCAAACATGTACAAAATAGCAGAATATGTAGCATATGTAGGATGTGTGTAACAGTACACTAATGTATGAATGAGCGAACTCACCACATATGACCGCTGGGGGCTTGTAGAGACACATGGCTGCTGTACTGAAAGGCTGGCTGCTCTTTAGACAACACCGGCTCCTGTGACGACACAGGCAAGAACATAGGTTAAGCTCCTCCAAAATTTTGTGTTTCAAGAACAAGAAACTAAAAACTGACGTAATCTGTGTGTCTGTGATGGTCCCATTTACAGGGTCACCACCAGGTGACAACACAGCTGACCTACAGTCAGGTAATACAACAAAGGCCTTAATAGTTTGTTTGTTAATGTTGTGAAATTAAACAGTCAAGAGTGTTTAAAAAAAAAAAAAAAACTGAATTCACTTGGTCAAAAAGGAGCATTGACACTACACCAGACAGTCTTGGATATTGTGTGTATGCATGTGTGGGTATGCTGACCCTGCCTACGACTCCTCGTCCTCGGACTGTCTCCAGGGTTCCTGACAGGCTGAAGATCCTCCAGTGCCTCTCTCTCAGCTGAACCACCTCATTGCCCATGTTCTCCAGTCGGATACAGTATCGCCACTGTCGGAGGACAACACACCTTAACATGTTTATACTCAGAGTCTGCTGGTATATCAGCTGCTAGCTGGTGTTGTTTCAAACTGGCTGTCCTATTAGACCCCACTGTTCTATTAGATATTCCCCACTGATAAAACTATGCTACTCACCCAGTAAACATGGGAGTTCTGGGCCTCCTGAGAACAAGAGAGTATTTCCATTAGTATTCAAAATGACTACATAATCAAAACACAAAAAGAAGCTTTCAGCTGGTGTGGCCCAGTGTGTGCTTAAAAAAGCTAGAGTAGCTACTATTATTTATTTACCCTCATGCCCATGTAGAAGGGGATGACTGTGACTCGGATATTTTCGGTGGTCTCCCTGTGGACATCTGAGAGCTCCAGCCAGGGGTGGTTTTTCTCCTGCCACGCCTTCAGGGTGTCTCTGGCTGTGAACGGAGGAGCTACAGAGGAGGACAAAAACACACACATATTTACAGCAAACTGAAACTGTTTTTGTTCTCTTTCTACTGAATGGAGCCTGTGGCAGCTCTGAAAGGTGAAAATAATTTTGGTTGATGTCTATGTCATCTTTACAGAAATTTATTATTTAGTACTTATAAAATCAATGTTTAATTTGGAAGAAATATTGCTATGACTATATGAAATAACAATGACATCAGTGCTGGAAGATTTGTGTTCAATGAATATGAATTACGATAGATATCTATAGTTTCAGCCTCATATATATATATATACACACACACACACACACACACACACACACACATATATACAGAGGGTGAAATTTGGCTATGTATATGCACAGTCACTGTGTTGAACCTATGGGCACTGGAAAATGTTTATGTGAAGACTGGAGTTGGAAGCTGAAGTGGAGACAGTGGAAGGCTGTTTACATTTGGAAGGGTTGTACATGAGGAAGCGCTCAAACAGCTCATGCTGGATGGGGACCTGCTCTGCAGAGTTATAGGGCAGGATGTCTTCATGGCTCACATAGTCCAGACCTGAGGGCAGGAAACACAGACATATTGTCACATAAGGATGAGATAGAGAACAGAGGTTTATATTCTATGGGAGCTAAGCTGCTGATAAGAAACAAAATCTGCTCTGCTGTATGGGGTGAAAGTTAAATCTAATGCTGAGAATCTGAATATATTGTACTGGAACTGACAAACTGAGGGCTGAGCTGGGTTACATTTATCATGAAAGCCCGCTTAGAAATAAAACAAAAAACAGCAGCAAAAAGGATATAATGGGCCCACCATATGGTTACATACCTGGGATGGCATACAGGGCTCTGCTGTCGTCATGGTTGGCCAGAAACGTCACTGCCTCTGTCTGAGACCTCTGAGACTGTCAAACACAACACACACCAACAGTTACACAACTGCTGACTCAGACATTAATGGACAGCCACAGCCAGGTTCTACCACAGTGGTGGCTTTGTCACCCTACTTCATTTTCACTCATTGCACTGTATGTCAAGATGATCATGAGTGTCTTCAACACAAATTCAACAGGTTTCACAACCTCTCTGAAGGAAGAAGAGATTAACTCTGAGATATACTTTTACCGATTACCTGTCCAACAGATTTGTTTGATTGTGAGTGTAACTTAGACATGGGTGTCATCAGAATTTTTAAAACTCTTAATTGCTAGTGTTCATATTAGTGTTAGAAAGGAAAAGCATCTGAGTCATCACTTTCACCATCTGTCATACACAAAATGATCTGACGTTTAAAGGCAGCAAATTCAACAAATAATGATAAAATACTACTAACTAAAAATCATCTGAACTTGCTCGCCTGTCTGGACTCTAACAGAACTCTAGGGACAATAGGAATGTATCTGAACTGTAAGGTAGTAGTTGGTGGTGGTTAATGAGAAATACAGTATATATTAACTTACTATGTGAGGGCAGTCCCTGGTGTCAATCAAGACCTGGTAGTAGGTGTGAGTCTTCCCCTTCACCTCCTTGGAACCGTGGGCTCCTGGAGGCTCAGGTTTGCTGATAGAAGAAAGACAAACAACAGAGGTTATAATAGTCTAATGCACAAACCAAGTCAATAAAGGCCTGTTGGTGCAGTCTGCAGTCAGAGATGGAGGTTTACCTGTCAGACATGGGAGGGGTGATGTCTCTGTCATAGAGCCTGGCATGCCAGGGAAACAAGACAATGCCTCTATAGCCAAACACACTGTGGAGAAACAGCTGAGGAGGAGCACAACAACAAGGAGAAAGGGGATAAGTCGATCTGAGATTATATATGTTGGAGGTTTAATAAAGCATACATTAGATAGGATTACAGTCACTCAACAGGATCACGCAAATGTACACAAAGTTACTGATTTATCAAAACTTAAAAACAAACTACATAGTGCAGTCACAGGAGAATACAGTAATATTCAAAAGTGAGTCTAAAACTGACCCAAATGATTTGCTATAAAATGTGTGTGTGTGTGCATGAGTCTTACTTGTCCCGTTTCATATTTGCCATGCTGCTTCACAGCCTCAAACACTCCCACAGTTTCCAAAATCTTCCCTTCAGGCCTGTTCCTGCCAAATACAGGCAACACCATTACACACTGGACCCTGTGTGTGTGTGTTTATGTGTGTGTGGTTGAGTGTGTATGTGTGTTTGTGTGTAAAAAAAAAAACAAAAAAACAACTGCCTTCAAATGAAAAGCATATGACCACAAACTAATATATAGATCTGAATGCCGTACAAACATGGGTATTGACATCAAAACATCATGTATGGACAGACACAAACAACTTCTAAGATCTCACAGCTGTGAAGAGAAGAGGCTTCAGGATTTTCCCTCCTATAGAGATGATTTACATCCATCGCTATAGGAGGGAAAATCCTTCTGCTTCCTTTGAGCCTCCCTCTTCCCTTCAGTCCTAATCTCAATCAACGTTGACAAGATTGAATAAAACACCTCCAGTTGTCAGATGTCAACAAACAGAAATACCATTCAACCTAATCTCTATGTCCTTGCCTTGCAACAACACACACACACACACACTCTTACAGTACATATTACCAGTGACAACAACAGCTGGTCACTTCAAATAAATAACATGCATACTTCTGTGCTCCCTGCAAAGCTAATCTTCACAACAGAGATGAAGAGTGGGGATTAATGAGGTGGATATACTGTATGAACAGGGGGATTTAATATTTCACAGTAAGTTGGTTTCAGGTTATTTTTATATCTTGAATGTGTACTGGACAAAAATAATCACCAGGTAACCTGATTTTACAATGAGAAATATGGTTAAAAAACAGAATCCTGACATTTAAAGTCTCTGAGTCACAGAGAGCCCTTCGTTCTGGGACCAGCATGAAATTAACAGCAGGATGAGTTTCATGCTGCCCATATGCGTGCATGTGAGCCCTCATGTGCACACAATATGAACAAAATGGAGATGTGAAAATATTATGCCATTGTGCAACCAATAATTACAAAACAAAAGAAAGAAAAACTCCACAGGATCTAGATGAAAACTTCAGATGTAAATAGACCTTCTTCCTAGCATGTACATATGTATAATAATTTACAACAAATATGTGATCAATTTAAGATTAGAAAATCCTGTATGCCAGGTTTTCTCTTGAGGATTGTAAGCATGTTAAAAGTAACATTTCCAGATTTCTCTATGCTGATAAGATGGCAGATGACTGGTGTAACTTATCTTCAGGTGTGAGAGGTAAAGCCTGTTTCCTTCTTGGGTTTCTCTATTATTGCATTTCATCTGAAAAGAACCAAACACTTCAAACATTTCTTGAATGTAGCATTATATCCACTGTATGTTTATTCACAGAATGTCAAGTAACCCTGTGTGCTCCCTTGAAGTGGTGCTGTGTATGACTGCTATAGCCCAGGATAAAAACTTTGATCATAAAAAGAAATTCTGAGTACTTTGTTTGATGCAACCAATCTCCCTGCTAAAACAGCAGTGCCACTAGACTAGCCACAAGACTGCATAGAGGTAAGAATCACATACTTTTATACAATTATTCTACAGCCCTAACACTTTAACTCAAAGCCACTAATTCAACAACCACTGTAGAGAGAAGCATTACAAATTTCAGTACAACTTGGCCTAAATCCATCTACGAGTGCTCCAACTATAACTGTTTTGAATGTAATGTCATTCAAAACTGTGTTCATGTTCTATGATTTTGATTAAGTTAATTTTTTAACAGCTTTAAGGGTAAACAGGACACAACTACTGCCACTGTGAATGGAGAGTAATGGCAAAACCAGTATCTATAATCTATATACAGATGATCTGGGCATTAATAGCCAAATAATTCTTAGTGACAGTGTGATGACTTTACACACCCTACTTTTCACGTGTGCACTTTATTATTTCATTAAGCTAAAAAACACTTATTTCTCAGTGGTCTGAGGGAAAACACTGTAGAGATATATGAAATTACAAGAAATAAAACAGGAATGTCTTGATGTTTTCACAACACTATACACACCACAGCACCTGGCCATAGCAGCTCTTCAACACAGTTTAAACATGCCTTTTACTGTTCTGTTTCTACCTCTGCAACCATCTGAGAAATGTCAATACACTGTGTGGCCACACAGAATCAGATCTAAATATAGTCAACCCACAGCAAAACCTGGAACTCGCTTCAACCAACAGCTACCACTGGTCAACAAGCTAGCCCTGCCAATACACACAGAACTATCCATTCACATCCCTTTTTCTTCAGTCCTGGAGGAGTGAACGCAGGTCACTGTGTCACTGAGCGGTCATCCTGTGGTTACATAAACTAAAGCTAGAGATACAAGGTAGCACTGAATCACTACTCCTTTCCAACCACTCACCCACTTGTACACCCACCTCAGCTTTCTCTCACAGGTATACTCTGCTTCCATCTCTTGCATTTCTTGCTCTGACCTAATTTCTTTCAGCACCCTTTTCTGATTGATCAGATGAAGGCAGCTACAAAAATAAGACGCCCCACTGGTTTTTCTTTACACTGGCCCTCAGCCAAGTCCCTTTTATTCAATCACAAGCACTGCTTAGGCAGAAAAGTTCAGCACATAGCTGATATGCACTGCTGCAACTACACAACAACAAAGAAATGTTGGAAAAAGCTTGGTCATGGTATGTGAGTCAGAATAACATGAACAAATACAAGAAACTGTGTTTATAATGAGAATGTAGGCTATTTCAGAAAAAGTGACAAAACTTATACCACTGTGATTTAAACAGATGTTCTTACGTGTCTTCTATTTGTCATTTTTAATTACATTTTAATAGAATTTAAATATCATATATTTTTTCTGAGATGCCCTTATAGAATCCTTATCCTCCTAGTGATTACTTTAGGATGAAAAAAGTAATTGTGTGAACCTTTAATGTTCCTATAACCTTCTTTAAGAGCCACTGAGCAAATATTTGAGAACTGTACAAAAAACTGCAAAACAATGTGATTTACAGAACATATTAATGATCCTATTAGCGAAACTTCAAAAAATGAAGAAGAAACCTTAAGATGCTGAAAACCAACAGGTGTGTTTAATTGATGTTACTAAGATGATGTTGAGAGGCTTAAGCAAATCACTCTACCTACTTAGTGTCATCTGAGGGTAGAGGGGAAATATATTTAATGGAGCTGCAGCTGCTCAGGCAATCTGCTGTAATTTCACTTTAATAAACACAGAAATAAATTTTATAATGGGAACTCAGTTCTGTAAATCAGAGTGATAGTTTTATTTTTGAAGCATGAATTGAATTTCTAAAGTCCCTCTATTGATTATAACAAACTGTGTTTATAATTAGTTCTGCACAAAGACAACTGTTGAGCAGTATGAGATGAGACACACAAACACTACTGCGTGTAATTTATTTTAAGAATTTTAAGTTTTTCATTCATGTGAAAAACCTTATATTTGTAACTTGACTGTCTTTAATACACTTTAAACATGGCTCCTATTAGTTTGTTGAACCCTTTCCCTTGGATACTAAGTTTAAATTTGTCTTCAATTTAACCATGCTCTGCTTTTGTTTTACTTAATTTCCTGTCGCTGGCTGCCTTTGAAAAGCAACACTGTGCCTTTTTAAGCTTATTCATAAACAGTACCTGTTTTAAGTTAGCAGATAAAAGGCTCTCTCCATAACAGTACACCTCTGACGCTCTGCATTTGTTGACACAGCAGCACCAGTTCAGACTGAAGTTACTTAGATCACGTAAGTATTTTTCAATTTGACATTGGGCAGTTTTTAACACCATATGTGCTACACTTAACAAGAAATGACTACAGAAGGTGTACCGGTATCATATGTAAACTTTTACCAGGAACTAACGTGGTAATGTTGTACTGTGACCAAGAAATGGTCCAACACTAAATCTTAAAACCTACAACACTGATCAGGGAAAGTAAACTAAGAAAAAGCCTCAAATTTTATAGTGTATTCATTCTGACACCGTCGGATACATATATGTAGCAATATGTAAGATAATTTACAGATAGTTACATCAGCATGCTGCATGCTACTAATCCTACTCCTCTCTACACATGTCATATCATTAAAGAGGAATCTTCCACGGTGAGGATGAACTTTTTCTAGGTGTGATTTAACATGTATTGAGTCAGCAGGCTGGAGGCAGTCAGGTGTTGCTCAATCCACGCTGGCTGACTGCCTTGCTAGCTGAGAAACAGAGGACAACTACTTTTTTCTAATTTCTTCTGCTAAATGACCGTACATATTTACACACCGAGCACATAATGCAGCCACCACCACAAGGCATCTATCCACTCAACAACAACGTGGTCAGCGTCTTTTCGGTGCCATCTTGGACGGCCTGTACTTAGCTAAAGTCTTTAGCATGTTAGCACTGACAGATGAGGACACTGGCTGTGTCTCTTACCGTGACGACATGAACCTCCTCTGCTGGGCACCGCCGGACAGCCCGCAGGCTCGGCATTGTAACCTCTGTCTGTACGCGTCAAACCCGCTGCTGATATCTGCAACACTCAGTATTCTGTGTGTGTGTTTCTTGTTGTATTTACTGACAGTGCTCAACAAGCCTCGGCGTAGCGCAGAGGCAGCCATCTTTCCTCCTCTGGCACGTTCACACACACGCATGTACAGCACCTGCTGCTTTCAGTGGCCCGCTGGAGAGCCGTAATTACGAGAACTAAATGCTTAACAAACGACAACTTCCAATTTGTATTCTTTTTTCTTTTTTTCAAAAAAACTGGTTTGATAAAAACATTCTCTATTAAAATATCTTGTCATAGAATTTTGTCATAGAAAGGGGTGATTAAAAAATGTGAAAAATTTAGCTGACTTTATTTATTATTATCGTGTGTGTGGAGTTTTCAATTATTTGAGGCCTTCAAATCTTTGTTCTTATGTAGGAACAGTGAATGCACCATAATAGCTCACGTGTACTGTAGCGAGCAACATTTATGTTGAATATGTAATAAAACGTCATTATCCACGTATAAACGTTTTACAAAATGCAATTATTGTATTATATGTATATATATATATATATATTATGCATTTTGAAATAAAATGTCACACAGTTAGTCATGTGAGCGAATACGTCATCGTGTCACATACAGTCTATGGTCACAAGGTACATAACATGGCTGCTTACTTGGTGTTATATTTTTACCCCTAGCTGTTATTAGCAGCAACGCTTTTCAGTATATACGGATATAAAACGCGTACAGCTCCTTTTCTTGATGATATGTGTCCTCTGGCAGGCTTTGCTTCACTGTGAACAAGCCCGGAGTTCGAGGTGTTTAGACAGCTGCATCGCAGAGGATCAGACTTCCGAGTCATTTCGATTTAAACCATGGCTTCATCGTTTGTCGTCGGAGATCAGTTCAGAAATAAGGTGACAGAGTTACTGGGAAAGACAGACTCGTCTCTGCCAGAACGACTGACACAAGAACTGGAAGAGATTCTTGAAAAACCAGAACCAGCAACCCTGTCCTTCAGTACAGCAAGAAAACTCAAGAAATACCTTCAGGACGAAGGTAATGTCTTTTACATGTTTATATACGGTGCATCACATTTATGAATAGTAAAGCTTCGTTCTACTCTACTAGAATTCTGTTCAATAAATGTAATATGACAATATTTCCTAACATGACTATTTGACCCCAGTGGAGGTTGGTCAAATGTTTACTATGAAAGTAAATCTGAATAAAAACGTAAAATGCTAGTGGCATGTAATGTATTTAATATTAACATGCTATATTAATTTTTTTATGGCTGTTTTTTTCCAGGACATCCTTTCTACCTGCATGAGTTGTTGGAAGACAGCTCACTGCACCTACCTGAGGTTGTGAAGCCTCCCAGAGTAAGTGAAGCCATTCATATCTTTGTCATATTATGGTTTATGGTTTAGCATGTGAAATTGAATTAGCGTTAATTGCAGCCTGTCACCAAGAGGAAAATAGTGAAATGTAATAATCACTTATTTATAATAACATTAAAAATGACTTATTAGCATTGTGTAAGTTATATTTAGTCACAGCTCTTCATTTGCCATACCACAATTCTACCTGCTTGACTTTTCATTTGTGGTTGACACTTGAAATACATGGTTTTCTGTGAAAGAAAAATTCACTTGTATTCATACATTCATACATCATGTTTTCTATTATCCAAGAGGCACCTGGCAACTTAATGGCCTCTAGCAAATCAGAATGAGAACACATGTAAAGGTTGTCTCTAGTCATTGCCAAATACAAGTTCCAACAGGTACTCTCATATAATGTGAGCGCTGTGGCTGGAAACAGGTGAAACAGGTGTTTCTGTCTTTGTTCAGAACCCTGAGTTGGTCGCACGTCTGGAGAAGATCAAAGCCAAACTAGCCAATGAGGAATACAACAGGATTACACGTAATGTCAACACTCAGGTAAAGCTTGTTATATGCTAACATTACAAGTATCTTTTTGGACTGACATGCCAGGGTCAAGATGTGTTGGAGATTGTGCAGTAGAAATACTGTATATCAAGAAATGTAGAGGACTTATCACTTACTTAACTCTACTGTAAAATCATACATTGTCTCATTGTTTTAATTGTGATGTGACTGCAGCCTAAAATAAGGATTTTTACAAACACATAATCCCATTATTTTTCAATATCAGATCAGCATGAAGACATGCAGACATCCATAGTCAGATGCATGCTTGGTAACGTGGTGATTCATATGCACAGTTCTGATCTGATTCCCATCAGACACAGAAAAGATTTTCACATATTTTACTAGGTAATCAGTATCTGTCTTTGTCTTCAGGAAATCAACCGGAATGGAACATTAGCAGATTTTGGACGACAAGGTTCGTCACATGTCCAAATTCCATATCACCTGAATTCACTTTGTGTCCAAGACTTGATATAGTATCAGAATTTCAGTAAATAGAGACTGAACTGTGTTGTATCAAACTGTCATTGAACTTAGGTTCCCTTCTCTTTGTGCAGTGCGATCAGTCAAAGCAGTGGTGGTGACCATATTCAACTTCCTGGTCACAGTCGTCGCTGCTTTTGCTTGTTCTTACATGGGCAGTCAGTACCTGTTCACTGAGACCACAGCGGTAAGAAAATGTTTAATTTTACAGGCACTGAGTTACTCTTTATTAGGCACAACCATCTAAATCCTAAGTAATCCAATGTAACAGCTATGTAATAAATTGTACCTCTTGTTTTTTGTGGACACAGTATCTGAGAGGTGTTGATCCAGTCTATGGATTGTGTTATTCTGGTGCTCATTTTGTTAACTGTGTAATTGGAAAGATCTCCCACACGAGAAACACCATACAACACGAGTAAACAAGTTCAATGCAGCCAGAGATTTTGGTAATTGATGAGCTCCCACCACAGGCTGTAAAACCAAGTATGCTGGATGAGTTCATGCTGACATCATATGTGTAGTCACCACAAACTAGCTTTGATTAACTACCATGTTAAAGTTACCCGTTAAGTTGCATTTGGGACACCTAACTTTGGCTTTTTTTGTTTCTGACATTTGTCTTCCAGCGAGTGATATCGGCTGTGATCGCTGCCTCTGTAGTCGGTCTTGCTGAGCTGTATGTCCTGGTCCGGACCATGGAGGGAGACCTAGGAGAGCCATAGCAGCTATACACAACAAATGAGGGAAACAGTAATCTTTAGCAGACCACAAAGCAGAACTTTGGCAACCCCATCAAACCCACTGATTCAGAACAGACAATTTATTTTGCTGTGAAAACTTTGTGGACTTTTTGCCTTGTGGAGTTGTGGAATAAGTTTAAAGTTACTGAGAATTTACAAATTAATGACACTGGTATCACTAAATGGAAGCTGGAACACAGAAAAAAGCAAATCGGTTTCAAATGACTGACTATCAGTTCTCTGGCTACTTACTTAGATACTGTGGCGTAATCTAACATTCCACCTGTTGAGAATTTTAAAAAATGAAATCTAAGTAAGAGTTATATTTCTTATTTATTTTGTATTTTTCATGAAAGTACAGCCTCCAGTTTTTCCCCCTCTCTTTCTACTTTGCACTGCCCTAGAAAAAAAAAAATGAATGTTGCATATTTTCTTATGATGTCCTCCATTCTGTTTTGAGATGTAATCATATTTTTGTGATCAATAAAATCACCAGTGCTGACTGAAGCTAATCCATAAAGTTGTAAGCTCCAGTTAGCATGAAGCTCCTTTACAGAGTACATTTTCCTTTCCTTCACTCTGCATGTTTATTCAGGAGATTATGGGAATAATACCTACCTCTGACACCAGGACTTGATAACACTGATGCTGAAACATGGTTTTATTTAAATATCTTACTGCAAGTTACTGTGGTTTAGACTGTGACCTGAAATACATAACAATGGCCTAGTAACTATAACATCACAGGTTATAGACTGGTGTGACTCTACTGTTTTCTTTTCTGTCAACAAATTACACAAAACAACACCCTTAGTCCATCTATTAATACTTTTTACTTCCCTATCCTGTCTGTGCCACTCACACAACTCAAGACATAAATCTTTAAAAATGGAGCACAGAATAACTGGGCACAGTAGTTTTTAGCATCTGTTACTCAAACAGGAAGAAATGGTGGATTTGTTGAGGACTATTTTCAGCTGTATATTCATGTGCATTTAGTGTCCCTGTGAGTATTTCCAGCAGCAGGATGATATTTGTGGGAGTGAAACAAAGTAAACTACACTGTGTGTGTTGATGATAATGGAGGTCAGCCAGTGCAACACTGTAACTGAATGATGTGTTTAGACATGCAGTGATGGACAACTGCTCCATGGACCCCACAGACTGAATTGTAATAACGTTGGTTATCCCTTAAAGGGGAACTCCACCAATTTTACAAATCAAAATCTGTTTGCATGTCTCTGGAATTACTATTATGAAAAAAAGTTGTGTGCACTAAAACTTTCCATCTGGTACCATCATCAGGTCAAAGTCTTAATTTGTCTATAATTTCTGACCAGGCACCTGCACTAATGACATCCCCATGAGCCTCAGCTGCACTTTTATATTTAGTGTTAATTAGGAAATTTTAGCATTACAAAAACTATAATGAATAGATAGCATCAGTAATAACAACTTACACCTAACTAATGCTGTTTGTTTTTTAACATGAGCATTCTCAACCTTGAGAAGAGTTGTTTGACAAAAATCTCTATAGCCACTGATGACGACCATGAAATTAAACTGAGAGCTCTGTAAAAAGCTGGTGAGTGAACTTTGGATTAAGTCATTTTTCAAGTTGTTTTTGTTTTATTTTGCTAGTTGCCCTTGTTTTGACTCTTCTGAACAGCCTGCCAGCTGTGGCTTCAGTCAGTAGTACTGTTTCCATCACTGTTTATGATGTCTTATTTTCCATCTCTACCTGACTGATTTAATTGTCTGCTAATCTGTGCTTGCTGTATCTGGTCTTAAGTGAACTAAAATAGTAACAAACAAACAAAAATAGATTGTACCCGAGGAATACAGTGGGCGTGCTAAAAGACGTAACATCCTCAGAACAACAACACTTTGTTTCTTATTTCTAAACAATTCCAATACAACACAGACGATCCCTGATCCCTTCTCCAGATAGGAGTTCATATTTTTTGTAAACTATCCCATCCTCCTCTTGTCAAGTCCTGTCATATCAGTGGAAGGATTAAAAGATGTAACTACATCTGGAATACAAAATAAAAGTATCTTCCTAAGATCTGAGATTTGACACCCGGATTAAAGGTTTATTGAAAGATTATTTGGTATTAAAGATGATTATGATATGCAGAGATCTCTGTCCTGCGCTGGACGAACAGTGGGTGCTACTGTCTGTCATATTTGCCTCTGTATTATACCTCTCATGTAATATTTCAAAACTTAAATCCAGGCAGAATTACAGAGCCTGTAAGCTGATAGACCCTGAGCTCTGGCTTTAATTTAGTTCTTATTTTTCCTTCCCTCTGTCCATCTAACCCTCCTGATACTTACAGTACAGAGAGATATGAAAAAAAAAAAAAATTGACTCAGAAAATAATTATTCCTGTCATGGTATCTTACCACAAGGAATCATTTTAATCAGGATGTTTTGAAAGATAATACTCACGGGGTTGCAGCATTAAACATGCCACGGTTCAGCTTAGAGCAGGAAAACAGGAGCTGGCATCTGTGAGAAGAATCCATGTCATGAACAAAAGTGTTTCCATGAAGGAGGCAAGTTGGTGGCCTTCTGTTTATTTACTGACAAATGATCAGCGTAAGTTTCCAAACATAAAGAGAAGTCCTGAGCTATATGTGCATGGCTCTTGGCCAACAATGATGGAACATTTAATCATGAAATGTGCTGAACTACATTTTTTACATTTTATGCCACTTCTGCTCCAGTGATTCCATACCATGTACTTACACCCTACTGTGCACTCTATTATGTTTTGCAATTGAGAGTGCCTGAAAAACTAGTTAGCAAGTGAGCAAAAAGTCCAAAGGTTAGCTCAAAGTAATGGCTGAAGCTAAAGTTAATGCATTTCAAAAGATACAGATGAAATAGTTAAATAGCTAAAAATAATGGATAAATGGTTGAAATGGACAGCTAGTCTTGGATTAATCATGAAAAGCTATCTGTGTAAATATAGAAAATAATTGGCTAAAAGTAATTATTTTAAACAGTAATAGATAGTAATGACTAAATGTTTGAAACATCCAGCTTCTGCCACACCAAGTGACAACAGAGCGAATGTAGACTCGACCAAATCGACCAAAATACTGAGAGTTCCCCAGAATTTATGAATTTATGAAATTTAGTCTTTATTTTCTGGCCTCTCATTCTGTCTTTATTCAGAGGAGACAGTTTCTTTTGATCATTAAACAGAGATAGGCATCAGAATTTCTGCCCTTGCATAAAAAATACAGTACATCTGTTTGGATATGTGTTATTTTCTCCTGTTCCTTATTTCCACCCTATATTCTTTGCAAAATATTGCTTGGACCATCAGAAATGACAAATCATTGTTATTGGTTTAAGAAATGCTAATGCTATAAAAACCAAGAACGTGTGGTTTCAAGAACAATCAACATTAGAGATTAAACTCAAGGCTGGGATAAATTAAGTCAATTTATTCCCCAAAGTACGCAACACATCACTGAAAACATGAAAAACAAGGACAAGGGTGAACCAACAACAACATAATAACTCTACATGTATACATATATGGTAGGCTTACAGTATGTTTGGTTTACTTTCTATTAACTCCAGTAACACACGGGACAGACTGAGACACAGAAAGTGTCGTAAAGGGAAATATAAGGGAATGTGAAATGGGAGCTGTGATTGCAACAATAACCAGTTTCAACACTTTCCACAGCTAACGCTCCACATCCAGGGCCATCAGAATTCAAGAAAGTTAGTGACAATAGCAGCATTGTAGATCAGGTCTGAGATGTATCCCATGGAGGTCTGTGGTCCCATTTGTGGGTGGTGATGATGGTGATGGTGATGTCCTTGGCCCTGGGTTACCTCCCAGTACATCGGCTGAGGGTGAGAAGGGACTACCTGGTCCACAGAGGCATGACCTCCACCTCCAGAGCTGCCTCCGTACATAGGCTGATGAGTGCCAGGTGGAACCAAGTTCTGAGGCTTAAAGTTTCTGAAAGCCTGATATGAGCGGGGAGAGGCAGAGTGGTGAGACTGCCTGGCGATGGGCTGGGAATATGAACTGGGAAGAAAACCGGGGAGTGCTGGTCCCAAATGCTGCTGCCGGTGGTGGTCCTCCTCCCAGAGACGAGACTCTGAAGGCTTTGAGGCGCCCAATGAGGGCTGCTGGTGGAAAGATGAGGAGGATGGGGGTGATGATACAGGGTTGCTGTAGATTTGAATCCAGTCTGAGTAAATTTGTGGAATGTCCTCAGAGTGGTGGTTCTGCTCTGGCCTGAATATGTCTTGCAGAGTGGTTGGGGTGGGGAGAGTGGAGGTCATGGGTCCAGGGGACGGTGCCGCAGCCCCTCTATCTCCCAGGAAAGGCTTGGCAGACTTGGGGAGTCTGCCAGTCTTGATACTTCTGGCTCTTCTGTTTTGGAACCACACCTGTGAAAAATGGCTTTTAATGTGTGGGTCATATGAATTATACCCCACCCCCCCTCATCTGTTCAGGACCTCCCTTACACCCAGTATAAAAGCCAATTTGCTGCAGAACATTTTTACATTTTGTGGTCACTAAAAATAACTAAAACATATACATTTAAACACACTGCAATGCCACTTAGGGGATGAGTCAAAAACATGAAACAGCTGCCTGCCATGGTCGATAACAGTTAAAGTGGTGAGAAGAAAACCGACAGTAAAGTTGTGGGTCAGAAAACCAAAACAGAATGGCAAGAGCTGAACGCTCTGTAAATGAGAGAGGTACTGCAGAGTGCATGCAAACTCACTGTAGTTTCAGCAAATCGAACAATTGATGTACAAGTTGTTATTTAATCATTTGTCAAAATAAATTATTCTATATTTACAAATATCTATTATTGCCTCTTTAAATAGACGAGGTTCTGTTTCCACCTGTGTCTGTCTGTCTGTCTGTCTGTTTGTTTGTTTGTCTGCAGGATTAAGCAAAAAGTACTGCACTTGCACCAGAGTTGGTGGAGGGATGGGGCATGAGCTAGGGAAGAATACTTTTTTGTGCAGATCCGATTAAAGGGACGAATCCAGGATTATTTTTAATTACTTAAAAAACATTGTGAGATAGGACATTTTTCGAGATTTCGTCAACTCAGGAAATAATATCTGTATCTTGATGTAAAACATCAGACATATTTGTAGTGTTGAGATCTATGAGTTTGTACAGTTTGGTGTAGATCCAGAGAATAAACTGGATGTGGCAGCCTATACTTCCCTTTTCCTTTTATTTTTTATTTTTTAACTAACAGAGCTAGATAGACGTATAGGGTTGTTTGGCCTTGGCGGAGGTAACGACAACATCTAATAAATTACAGCACTGACCTGTGGGAAGCTGTTGGTCAGTCATATCATAATATTTTCAGTTTTATGGTTTCTATGAGTTTTAAAGATCATCAGAGAACCCGGAGCAGCGGCTTCACCTGTATCTTGCTCTCGGGCAGGTGTGTGTGAGCGGCCAGCCTCTCCCTCAGGGTGATGTCCGGGTAGGGAGTCACAGCGAAGGCCTGTTCCAGCTCCGACAGCTGGGCTCGGCTGAAGATGGTCCTCTTCCTCTTCCTCTGACCCTCCATCAACCTGTCCGGCTCTGGAGAGGACACGGCGCTCTCACTGCGGACATCTTAGAATAAAGCAAAGAAACAAGACAAACAATTTAAAATAAAATCAAAGACATAGCCTAGTGGGTAAGAAAGGTGAGACAATAAGGGAGGAAAGGTGTTTAAAAAATAAGTAATTGGTCGAACCATATTGTGTGTTTAGTTTCTTTTTTTCTTTGTTTGTTTGTTTTACATTTTACAGATAAAGTTAAAATCCAATTTGAAAGAATTTCATATTTTCAGGTAATATTTTTTGCTTACACCAGTGTAGGTTTAGTCTACCTGTTGGTCTACAAATCACGCACTTGTTTTACTTTTTAAGATTTTTATTTAGATAATAATTCTGTCGGTTTGATTTCTGCTGTTATTTTTTGTAGCTGACTTCTTTTTGTCGATTAATATCATATTGATTGAAGTTACTTTCAAAAAACGAATAATTTAAGTTTTTATGGTCAGTGAATAATTTTGTATATAGTGGTCAGTTTCACACACACACACACACACACACACACACACACACACACACACACACACACATATGAAAGAAAACACTACATTTATTTTATTATTACCTACATAAAACATTGAACTCACCTTTACAATGATTCTGTTCTCCAAATAACGCTTTAAAATCCATCACGTCTCTCTGCTGGTTCTGCTTGAGTAAAGAGAAGTCTGAATCCATGAACAGAGCCATCACCCCCCCAAACAGACACAGATACACATCAACCGCTTGGCCTTCACTGATGCTGACAGCTGAGGAGGAGGTTCCACCTCTTATACTCAGATCAAATGGGACGCCTCCCACACCCACCACTCTGCAAATCCAGGTGTTACTCACCTCTGCTTCCAACCCCCACATACTGAGGTGGTGCATTACATTAAGTGATCATCAAGAGCTCTGACTTTACAGATTTTGTGGATATGACATTCTGCTATAATCTAACAATCAACACTACTACATAATAAAATGTGTTTATATGGGTGTATGTATGTGTTATAATAGCAGATTAAAGATCAAGGAAAAATAACACAAAATCAATTGATATATTTATTTATATAATTAATTCATGAATGAGATTTATTCAGTCATTGCTTCCTTTTGTCCACAGATATTTCAGTTAGATACAGTAAGCTGAATGATAGTCTACATGGACTAAAATTTCACAAAACTGATGAAATACTGCAGTGAGTACAGGGGTAAGAATAATATTTCTAAACACCAACGTGTTATAGAAGACATGGCTTCCATTTGTAGCCATACAGTGCTTAGACACACTGCACAGTGAACAGTGAATTATCCTACAAAATCTTCCATGTAGGTCATAGGGCTATTTAATCTCCTAGAGTCGCAGCAACCCCTCGCCCACTGAGTGGGGTGTGACCTGAAGTGGATCAAGCTCTGTGGCAGCTCAGCATCAGTTTGTTGTTTTTAACAATCAAGAAGTGGTCATCTCACATCTAATGGCCCAGCTTCAGTTAAGATTCACATTTCAGACTAACACTATAAGAACAAAAATTTGTTGAATCAGCCTGTTTGTCCACATGTTGAATTTTCATTTCTTTTCCCTTTTATTTTTTCATTTTTGGGCATGTCTCTACCACATGTTCTTTCATTTCCTTGTTTTGTTTATTATCATTCAGAAGCACAATATTTCTGTGTCAAACCGCACAATTTATTGATTTCCCACATCTCACCCCATCTCAGTAACACAATATCAGAGCATATGTAGATGCAAATATCACTCAGCAATCAGCTCCATTTTACAAAGACATCACTTTATTTTCTGTATTTTATGTTCTTGTGTGTTTTTTGCCCCACATTGTTTTTTTTTTGTTTGTTCGTTTTTTTTTTTTGTTGTTTTATTTTACTTTTCATAACCAAGCATCTATCACAAACAATTTTAGTTTTTCAGTGACATTTGTGAAACATACATCCATTCTTTGGTGCAATGTTAAAGGCTAATTTTGACAATAAGTTTGTGACGATAAAGATTTACACAACACAACACACATATTTCAACTCTTTGTCCAATATATGTCAACTACAAGACTACATACACACACAAGCACACATTAAAAAAAAAAAAAAGAAAACGACTACTGTTGACAAACCAGCCCTGACCTGTTATAACAGCATGGGACTGTACACTCACAGACACAGTCTTCTCCCAGTGAGACAATGTCCAAGCTGTGAGCACCCTCCAGATTTCGGAAGAATGTTCACTAATCCACCACCAGGGAGCAGCATAGTCTTTTCAAAGTGCTATCAACCCTGCTCTGAGTCCCCACTGAGCTCAAAGTTGGGTATAGAGAGTAAAGACCCTACAGTTGATGAACACCTGACAGCCAAAGAGGAGGCTGAAAAAAGTTTAACGTTAAAAGGAGAACTGTGGAGAAAATCAGATCCCTGATGTTTGAGCTTCACTCAAACTTGCGCAGGTGGTTGTACAGGGACTGGACGTAGGTGAAAACACACATGGGGTCTGGTTTACGACCCATGATCATCATATCGTCCACCTCAATCAGCCGATCACAGCCTGCCTTCACTCTGGAGACACAGACAGAGAAACATGAGTCAGAAAGGAAGATTTAATGCTGTGTGAATGATGTTTTAACCAGAACTCAACCAAAATGGAGGGTGGCATCTTGAAAAGTCACAATTTCATTGTTGTCAAGCTGAGAAAACCTGAGAGGGAGCATTTATGGACAATGAAATTATACATTCATGCATACTTGTATAGAAATGGATCAATATGTGTCAGCTGAATCAGTTAAAGGTTGTTTGGTCAATTGATTAATCTATAAAATACCAGGAAACATAAAGAAAATCAGTTTTCCAAAGTTCAAGGTGACATATTTAAATTGCAGTTTTTTTCTGACCAGAATCCAAAATGCAAAGATATCCAGTTGACAATGATATAGGACAGAGAAAAGTCCTTACATCTGTGATTGTGGAGCAGAGAATCTGGTATTTTTGCTGAAAACTTAACTTTGTTGTTTCATGAGTTTAAGCTCTGCATCAGTGGTAACACACACTGACAGAGCCATATCAACACAAAGTTTACAAAAAAGTTGATACCACCCTGATATACTATATCAGTCTCACTATTGTAAAGCCACATTCTGCGTCTAACATTGTGTCTTGTGCAGTTCTCAAACTCGTTTTTCCTTTACATTCTAACAAACATGTTTTGAGGAGTTCAAGGAGGATACCGTGCATAATAATTCATATACATTTATATTCTAGTAAGTCTCTGCTCTGTGATCTCTTTAAGAGGTCAAATCTAAAGCTGCCACTGTGCATGAAGGATTGACTCTGTCACCAAGTGAATATTGTTTTTCAGTCAAATCAGCTTAATTCTACAGCAGCATTATCAGTGTAAGAATAACATGTTCATATCTGTAAGCCCTGACATACAGCATGTGTATGTCCATGCTGTATGCCTGTATAATGTCTGATCTATAGCATGCAGCCTGTATGTGCAGTATCTGTCTGAGGAAACAATAAGCCATGGTCTGTGAAGCTATGGTGTCAGCCAAAAGGAATGCACACCTTTCACCAAACACATAAAAGAGGAAAGCATGGTGAAATAGACAGGAAGGCAGGAATGCTGCCATGTAGAATGTGTATGTGGTGTTGTCTCGTGTAAAATAGCAACTCCACAGAGGACAATGAAATAAAAGCAACAAAGAAAACAAATTAAGAAACAATCAACCACAATAAAGTTAAGACTTTGATTGCTGATGTAGTTAAAGCCCATAAATCCTTTAAGGCCAATTCAGCAAATTTCAGAAACCACAAGTGACTCCAAGCTAACAAATGGGTGTTTGTCCTGTTGCATAATGAGAGCAGTTAGAAGTTAAAGGAATAGTTTGACATTTTGGGAAAAATGCTTATTCACAGTCTCACTGAGAGTTAGATGATTGACACCACTCTGTGTGTTAAACATGAAGCTACAGACAGAATTTCCAAACCTTATTAATACCATCTCATTTGTTGAATCTGTACAGAAGCTAAAGTGGAGAAACAATGCACTGCCATTCATTTATGGGGTTATTATGTGCAAAATCATTGCTTCCAGCTGGAGTTGTGAAGTAGCAGGCCTATCTTAGCATAAAGACTGGAAGCAGGGTCTCTCTTCATACAACATTATGCCTACCAGCCCCTCTAAAGCACACTGATGATTTAACCTGTACACAAACAAAAATGCAAAAAGGACAATTTGTGGTTTTATATGGAGTTATGGTGCTAGAACTATCTCGATTTGAGTTTAACCTTTTAACATGCTAACATTTGCTAATCAGCACTAAATGCAACATATAACTGAGGCTTTGCAAGTTTTTGATTATAAAGTACTGGACAAACATTCAATAGTTATTGGGATATTTCACACACAAAAAAAAGCCAACCTCATGGTGGTGGTAAGTGAAGAAAGGAGAACATGAATGTCAGTGCAAAATTTCTTGCTAATCTAAATGATTGTTGAGATATTTCAGTGTAGAAATAACTAGTAGTAAAGTAGCTAGTGTGGATAAAACTACCATTCAGTTTTTATCCTTGTCAGGTTGGGAAAAACGCTTAAACAGCACTGTCTCATATATGATAAAAATGTCTCAAAATGATCAGTTTCATAAAAAATATGTCATTAATTACACTGCAGCAGAATCAACAAAACACTTGTAACAATGGCATTGCTTTTAAATGTTGGTATTACTATCACTCACTCTGCAGTTCCAAAGGCCAGCTCAAAGTTGTGTTTGCGGTTGGCGGGCAACAGAGAGGTGTAGTCAAACTCAGTGGGGAAGAAGGAGTGCACCAGAGCGCAAAAAGCCATCCCATCACTCCAACTGGACGAGAAGTTCTGGATGTCAATGTTCTATGGAGAGGCAAAGAAAAAGATTTGGTGATGATGTGGCAAGTGTGTTTCAGTGAGTGTGTTACTTTGTCATTTTAGCCCTGTGTGTGCACAGAGGAAAACCTTAAGAGCTGAGAGATAGAGAGAGGTAAAAGAACACGACTTGTAAAAGTGACTGGCAACTTGTTGGAGCTTCATAAAGCCATCTCCCCATTCACTGTCTAGCCCATAATTATGATGGATAAAACAGACTTTTCTCTCCTCTCCTGCTTTTGGTCTATTACATGCTTTTGAAATCATGTCATTTCAAGGCTGCCCTTTATTAGTCTGGAGTTTGCCTTGAATGAAATGCAACATGTCGAGTCACTGGATGAACATCTCTCTCTCTCGTGTGTGAGCGAATGTTTGCTCCCAGTTAATAAGAGTCTTGGCTTTGCCTGGCTCTGATTATAATCAGAAACACATGGAGCAGCTGGCACTGGGTGCTGTGAGGAGAACAGTACTGGAGTGTAGCAATGTGTCTGTGTATTCAACCATGACCTAAACTACCTCAGCCCTGCACCGTCACGTATATACAATTACACACACCCTCATTCATAAGGACGCTTACTTCCATATAGCTCTGTGGTTTAGAGGTAGATAATAAACACATTAGCACTATGATGTGTGCTGACAGGTTAAAGTTATATGCAGGACCAGCAGGAGCTACACTCATCTTAAACAAATGATTTGTATCTGTCGTCTCATATATTCAAATTAAAGGACAGTGCTGGAAATGCTGCATCTTTGAACCCATTTACAACAAACTCTGTAAACATTTAGTTCCTGCTGGCCACATTCGCATTAAGGTTAAATAATGTACCCTATCTATGTGATTTTGAAAAATATGCTTATTTGCTTTTTTCTGGGAGTTAGACAATCAGACTGGTACCACTGTCATGACTGTGCAGTGAGTACAGAGCTGTAGCCAGGAGGCAATGAGCCTAGCTTATCATAAAGAGTAGAAGCAGAGGGAAATGGCGGGCCCAGCTCTGTCCAAAGGTAAGAAAATCCATCTACCAGCATGTTGAAAGCTCACTGGTGACCAGTATCTTTTTCCTTTAACCTTTAAGGAAAGAAAAATGTAGAGAAACTATAATTTGTGGTTTTATGGGGAGTTATGTGGTGTAACTTTTTCACCATGTCATTCCCCTCACAATGAGGTTTCCAGGCAACTAGTGCATTTTTGAATGACAGTTTGTGTATGGTTACAAAAAATGAGAGGTGACAATCATTTTGTGTTAGAATTGCTGGTAGGTATATATCTAACTCTTGGAAAAAAAATAAATACATGTATTTCAAGCATTTTTCTAAATAAATCAATCAGTACTTCCAACATACATAATCATTTCTATATACTATGAAAATCAACTTGCTTTGGTCAAAATGATCCATGTCCACATATTTCTCTTTAAATCTCAGACTTATCTGATTTCATCAGAGTAACATTATTATGGCATGACACTGCAGTTGAAAGCCTGCCAGAGAGTCAAACCCAGAGGACTAACAGCTGGAAAACATCTTGAAAGGGATAACATGAATTTATTAGCTTCATGCATTAACATGGCTGCTGCTCTTGTAGTGCTGACTTCAAACTCCCACACAGGACATGAGCACAACTGTCAGTTTTTCCACTACATTACCATACAACAATAACATGACTTCTACTATAATAGGACCAGACACGCTGGGTTACCTATCTCAAGCAAGTCTCTGCCAGTTAATTTTCATGCTATAGCGAAATTAACTGATGTCAGTGACTGTCTGGCACAAAGTAACAACACTCTCTAAAAGGTAATCAGCTATGATCTGCTCTATGGAAATAGTGAGCAGTAGTGTAGAATTTATGTAATTTGTAGCAAATGGACCAATACACAGCTTTGAGCTTATCTGGAGCCTAGTAGCAACTTCATCTATCTGGACTAAATGTAAAAAAAAAACATGGATCTGTATAGATTTATACTACAGTATGTAACCTTAAAATGTATGTAATGTAATGTAATAAATGACAGAATAACACCATCAGAGATACTTGGTATTTTACCTGGTAGCCTACAGTCTTGGAGCGGCACCACTCAAGAAGGATCTGTTTGATGCTGCTGGCGGTGGACACCCCAAAACTCTGAGAACGCTTCAGTTTGGGTTTAGAGTCCACTGGTTTGGGACGGCTGCACAGAAGGTGTTAGAACACAGGTGCATAAGACAGCTGCATCTATCATTGTTCCCATGTTAGCCAAATGCAGCATTAAATTGCGTTTACCTGTTACTTGCTTCAGAGTCCAGTCTTTCAAAGATAGATCGACGAGCCTGAGCACCAATATTACGAGGCAGAGTCTGTGACCTCACAAGTTCCCGCCTCCTCTCTCCTGTCTGCCCAAAGGACTTGTCACTGTTGATATCACCATCTCTGCAGGGCGGGAGCACAGGAGGGTCAGACTGACAAAACATATTTGACCTGTCCTAAAAGACGTCCTTCCTCAGTCACGTAATACTCCATACCTATCATGCTGTTGTAGCCCTGAGTAGGTCACAGACTTAGCAGGGGCTGAATTTGCCTTCTCTGCAATAGACAAACATACAGTGTAAAATCATATCCACAATATTATAGTCTCAGATAGGATACCAGGATATGCGTCTGAAAGCATGGCTCACCCTGAAGGCTGTGGGATCCCAGGGCTCTGATAGGTGTAGGGGTCCATGTCTTCACAGAAGATACTAACAGCAACAGAGACAGGACACAAAAAAAGTAATTAAGGTAAAAACAAGTAATTAAACACTGATTATTACTGATTATTAAATGTGAATGCAGCATTCATGTTTAATAGAAAACACAGACATACTGGTCAAACTGAGACAGTTAGCTACCTGATTGGACAGGAGACTCGTCTATTGGTTGGGGCTGGTTTGTGGTGGTTGATTGAGCAGGAGGTGAGGCCTCAGAGACAGGGGAGGACCGAGAACCAACAGGGCTGCTGGGAGAGTCAGGAGAGCCCCTAATGTCTGCTGTCTTGGTCATAGCGGTGATGGGAAGGTGGGGCATCCGCATGGTGACAGGAGCTGTGTGCTCATGTAGGAAGTCACTGGGCGGAGAGATCTTTCCGTGCACCAACAGTGAATGTTCTAGTTGGATAGAACGATTTAGAACAATCACATTGATGGAAATTCTTAAAGCTCCACTAATCAATATTTTTATATTAACAATGGACCAAATCATTAAACAGTATGTAAAATGAAAGGGGTTGCCCATGGTAACAAATCCACAGAAAATTATCATCAGTTCTACAGTTTCCCTTTCTAGAGCATTTTAACCATTTTTATCCCATTGTTGTGATTTTTTGGCCCACAAAATCTGCTCTCATTAAAGTCAGTCATTTCCAGCAGTAGCTGTTTCAGGTTAAAAGGTAAAGATATTTTGGAGGCCAAAAAAAGAGCCAAAAGGAGAGTTAATATGGGACTTAGATTTACACTAAATAGGCAACTGTTTGCAACTTTATTGTGTGTGAAGCAAGATTTAACTGGGCCTAAAAGGTGCTTAAGTACTCCACAAATAAAATGTAGTTTTCTCCAGTGATTTAGTGTTGAATGGCTATAAAGATGTACTCATGAGATATTAACTAAAAAAGAATGGTGAATTGATGCAACAGATTCTTGAAAAATTTGACATTTAGGCCCCTCCAAGAGCAGTGGATCCTACATTTCCCATAATGCAACCCAACAGTGTGTTTTTGTTAAGTACTCCTGAAGGTCTAACAAAATCTTTCAAAATCCACCACTTAAGCTGTAATACAGGCCCTCTGTTAAAGATTCACAGTCTCTGAGCTCAGGCTAACCTAACCTAACCATAATCCCCTATGACATCATCAATCTCCTCCAGAGCCACAGAGCACATTATACAACTGTTTCACAGGCTGAGTTTACTCCTCATGAGTAAACTCATCTTCAGTTTAAAGTAAATGGACTACCTCTTTAAAAAAAACGTTCTGAGTCTTCTGTGACTGTAAACCACCTTGAAACATGTTTGTTCAAATCAATTAGCATCTTTATATAAGCTGTAAAATGTGCCGCAGTGAAAACACAGTTACCTGTTGCAGCAGCATGACCATTCTCCAGCCCAGCATGTGTTGGGGTGGGGTCCACCTCTATTGGCTCTTCTCGCTCAATGCTCTGAAACACACAGAAAGCCATGGTTAACAACAACACAGTAACAGTCTTCACTGCTTTTAAAGGAGCATGAAGTCATATTTGACCTTCACTGGAGACCAGTGAGAGGTTCTGTCAGACGTTTCCCTCTAAGACACAGAACAAGCTGGAAAACACGTTTTGAAAGCCAGAGACTTAACTGTTGAATTGATCACTGTAGTACTGATCAGATGTATTGATTGACCTCAGTATTATACCAAAGAGCTGGCAGGATAAAGTCCATTAGATGTCTGGCCTGACTGATTCAGACATTTGTGTTCATACTTACAGCTGTGCTGGGTGATGTCTTGAAAATTCGGGTTTGCAGTGCTTAATATGTTGTGTTTGGATCAAAGACAAAAAGTCGGGAAATCATGTTCCTCTGGTTTGAACAAAAAAAGAAATCCAGATGTCCACTGCTTATTGAGTCATTGTTGGACCATTTCACTCTTTTCAGGTTTTAGACTTCTCTCCAACATCTGGGCTTTTTTGTCATGACTTCAGACAAATCAAAACAAACCAACAAATTGGCACGGCACGACTCAATGCACTTCAAAGTCGGACATTTGACAGCATGAACTCCAGAGAAGTGTTGTAGGTGTGAGAGGCACCAGGGTGTTCTGTTCTGTGTACCTATCTCTCCTCCTGTGATAAGACCTGAGAAGTCTTTGTTTTAAATCTGTCACTGACATGCTCAGTGACGGGAAAGCTGCCAAAATCTGTCTGGTGATCTGGCAGCATGACTGCTAAAATGACTGAGATCAATTTATAATGTCAAACATCATTAGCATGTTAATTTCGGTGTCTATGTGACCCTGTCTATCTCCTGTCTCTGTGATCAGTGCAGATCGTCAGCAGAGGCTCTCTTTCCTTTCTACAAACATTATCAGCCGCATGGAAACAGCTAATCGCCTTCCTGAGCTGATACTTTTATCTCAAACTCTCATCCGCATGGTGCTGCTGACCGTCATAGGTTGTGGGTCAAGCTGTCACTTTCCATGTGGCCCTGTCAGACACATAGATAGAACTTAGTGTGTTGATAGTCGGCCCCTTTGGCACACAACAACACTACTCGGGTCAACAGTGCAGCGCTGATGGCAGTGCACGTTTTCTCAAGGTCAGCATCAAACCACATGTCACATTGTATCTATGCCGGTCTACCAGAACCTGAAACAGGCTTTCAGGAAACATAACACACCCTCAGGCAGCCCTGTAAGAGATCCTCTGCTCTTTGGCAACAAATAACAAATGAACAGCTGGTTATATTTCAAACTTGGCTGTCACAGTGGAACTGAATAGACAGGGCTGATTTCTGTGCTGTTTGACTGAGAACATTATTTCACCACTGATGCATCTGATGCATCAGTTCTGTATTTAGATAAAGTCAGCATGTTTGGAAGCAAACCGCAGCATCTGGCAATAAACCACTAAGTGAACAGACAGAGGATGTGATTATACAGAAAAACAACCTAAAGATGTTAAATGCTCCACTATTCACAAGCTAGTTAATTGCTCTGTATCCTGCCTGGGACTGGCAGTGTACAGGGGATTTGGAAATGATTCTGGATTAAAGGAGTGAGAGTGAACCAAATGGTTAAATTGTGGGCAACAAAACCAAAACAATGAGTTTAAAGATGCTAAAATGCTCCATTGAGCTGAGGTGAACTGCAGAGTCTGACAGTACTTTTCTGTGGGTTCATCAATATGAGTAACCACGTTTTATATTAATGATAAAAAGAATGTAGATTACAGCAGTTTTCAGTATTTCTGAGACAATCTACTCAGAGTATTATTGGGAAAGAGAGAGAGCCAATAAGGAGAGTGTGGGTTGCAATGATTTGAGCAACAAATTGCTTGGCAAACCAAACTGCTACATGGCCTGTAATAAAGTGATTTGGTATAATTCACAATGTTTTTATAGTCACATCATTAGTCATGCAGAAAGGTTTGATTTTATTTAGTTTTATTTGAGATATCTGTCTCTGATATTTCTGCTTCCAACCCACTACACTGAAGGTGAACAGTTTTTTCTTTTTAATATCAATAATATTGAAAAATTGCATTCAAAAACAGTTACAACAACTTTTCTTGCCAGAAACAATGTCCTGGCTAGCTTCCAATGATCCACACTGGATCCACTTGAAGCAAAAGTGTTGTGGAGATTATTCTTAGTGACAGGGACACTGTTTCAGGAAAGAGATGTTGCTGTTGCACAAAGTTTCATAGATGATATCTCAAAACCTGGACAATTTAAACTAAAACTAACTAAACCTAAGACCTCAATTTTCTTCCTGCAGAAAGTAACACAGAAACCTAAAACTATGACTGCATCCGTCCCTCTCTATCGCCTTGCCTTGTTTTAACACACACACACACACACACACACACACACACACACACACACACACCAGCAGCATTCCTATATTGTGATCTCAGCCACACACACACACACACACACACACATTTACAGACTCCCAGCCATTTCCTCAAGTAAGCACAGCATGCTATCTCACAGCAACGGACAGCATATTTTTCTTTATGTGTGTGTATGTGTGTGTGTGTGTGTATGTGAGAGAGACAGATAGAGAGAGACAGAGTGGGGTTTTGAGGGGGGCTCTGTCATTTCATAAAGTGGCGATGACACACCTGGAAAAGGTAAGAGAACACACAGGGGAACAGTTGTAAACTGCACGATGAGACCTGGTGCAGAGGGATGGGGTAGTGAGGTGGAAACAGCTGGCTATACAGCAGGGGGAGGAAGACAAATGGCAGAACGTCTGAGTTTGGGGAGGGGAGCTTCCCCAGCTTAAGTGCTCAGATCATCAGACATCCACTGAGGGTCAGAGGGGAAACATGATAGTGGAGCTGCTGAGGTTCCTGTAAACTCTCTGGTATCTCGAGGTCTTATTTGCTGGCAGAACAAACTGGTGCATACTTAACATGGCACAGTGCCGACAAGGGACCTTAGAACACGATACACCCATCACATTTGTGCATGCATCTGCTTAAAACAAGCATGCATGAACAAACACTTTGGCATAAGAACTACATGAGCATGCAGATAAACATAAACTGATATCTGCTGGATTTACTCGCGTTTGAAGAACTGATATATTGTTCTGAGGATTATCACTTCCTCTAAAATCTGGATGTCTCCAAACTCTCTGCATTGAAAGCTTCATCCTGCCTCAAAGTCATGTTGAACTTTGGGAGAACCTTGCGCTGCTTCCTCACCTTGACCAAAGTTCAAATATTGTATTTTGTTTATGTGTTTTGAAATTATTTCATCCTGAGAATAAAAGGGAAAGAAACTCAAGGTTAAGTAATTTGCATAGGGCCCACTGATAAAGACCAGATCAGCAACCTTTGGCATTAGATCATAACCAAGATGACACTGAGTGCACTGTTCTACTAGAACAATATTGCTGCTAGCAGCTACACAGTAAATGTTTATATAGTGAGTACATATGGATACATGGTGTAAGCCTGCACCAGCATTACAAGCTGTGTAAATATACAGCTGCTGTAAAGTGACTTAATGCCCATAGTAACTGCTATCTCCTCCAGTCTGAGAGAGCTGGTCCTTAATACACTATCTGTATGACTGCAGCAAAATAAAATAAAACACTCACACAAAGTCTCTGGGCAGCATTAGCATTGCTATTGAGAAAATATCACATTTGACTTATTTTACTTTACTTCCTTTGCTTTGTGTTAGAAACAAATGTTTTTACTGTTTTATCTAATTTATTGTATTTTGGATATTCTATTTATTGAGCTTTGAGCTAAATGTTAACAGTACTGCTAATGAGAGTCTTTATCATTTTGTGAATTATGTATCCCTGTAAATTAGGAATCAAATTTAAAGATATCATCACCTCAGACTATCAGCTGGTGATGCCTTCACAAACCCAGACTCTGTGCTAAACAAGTCACGTTTTGCTTTATTGGCAAACACGTGTCTATTAGAGTGTTTACTCCCCACTGATAAGTCGCTAAAAGTAGGAACCATCATGCCAGAATGGCGCTAAAATAAACCGAGCTGAGCTGTAAGGAACCCTGGATGGACATACAGGAGGTGTCTTTACATTTATCGTCATCCTAATTTGTCCCTGACTTCTAAAGAGTAAACCAAACTGATGTTGTGAGGGGACTGACCAGTTGCTTAGTCTGTTCTGCTATTAGCAGCTGTCACCCGGTCACTGTGCTACATGGAAGAGGGACAGGCCATAAATGTGCAGATGCATGTGCAGACACAGACAGATACACAGTATATGCAAAGTCCCTCTCCCATAACAGTCTCATAATGGAGTGAGACTCCCTGAGACTGCGTCATTGCATCATGTGTGGGGAACTATAAAATGTTTGGACGAAATTAGTGAAACTGAGCAGAAAATGTGGAAAAGCCCTTAGAATGAGAGCAGAGGCACAGGGAGAGGAGAAAAAAACTGAAATGGGGAAAAGGATGGAAAAGAAGGAATTTTCTAACAAAAATTTTACCATCCTTACTGAGCATCGGACCCTGTCCTACTTGTGTAGCCACACTGAGGTCAACAATGGACAAATATCCTATCCCCACTGAGTCACAGCAAGAAACACTCAGAGGAAATGAAAATAATCAGGGAACGAAAAATCAAACCTTACACTCAACAGCTGTTAGCTAACTTTAGTACTTTGGTACAATTTCTACACTGAAGCTAAAAACAGTTACCGTTCCTCTTCCGTTGTTTACTCGTAGAAGTTTGGATATGTAATGCTAAATGAAAAACATACCTGAATATGTGCAAATGCCACAGTATTGGCTGGTAATTTAGGACAGCGTGCCCCAGGAAACTGATCTGTTCAAACAGCAGGAGGAATGAGGGTGCTGGGTGAGCACCGTGTCCTGTGTTTAGTCAGAGGATATTGTGTAGCTGTCAGAGCCATCTTCATCACTGACACTTTAATAAAGACTTTGTAGGGGTGGGGATGAGGTGTGGATAGGACAAGTCGGCTGCTGGAGGGTGATTATTTGATGAGGGCTCTTTGCAGTCTGCTGGGAAACAACCCAGACACAGTCCTGAAGCAGCAATGCTTTGTTGTGTACTAATACACATTAGATATGAAGTTAAACAATGACAGTATGATTAAAGAGAGAGAGAGAGCGAGAGAGCACGGTGATGGTTGAGCAAGCTAGGGTTAGGGTTAGAGTGACTTGAGTCTTTCTGTTACATTTGCTTTCATCCCTCCATCTCAGCTGTCCTCCAGCCTCTGTTTCTCTTTCTCTCTGACTCTCTCTCTCTCTCTCTCTCTCTCTCTCCTCTCTCTCTGTTAGGGTGACATTTGAGCTTCACAGGGCCTTTGGTGGTGGAGGACGAGAACACTGTAACAATGGAGGCAGGCTGGCAGCCCTCCAATAGTTGCTGGTGTGTGTGAGGGAGATCATGTGTGTTTTTGTTTGTGCCACACAGAGAAACACTCACCATTATGGGGACCTGACTTTAGTAGCTTTGATTCGCAAAACAAATGCAAAGACATCACCATCAAGACACACTTGATTTCACAGTGAAGCCGTTGTGATCATTGCAGTAATATGACTGAATGAGTGAGGTGACAGGATAGGCTTGCAGTATACTACATATTATGAATTATCACAATGAATGTAAACTGCCACACATCATCAGCTGCTATGTAAGATGATGTGGACGGCCACTACAATTTACTACGACATCAATCACAGAACACAACTCAACCAGCAGTTAATGTGCAAATGTAACATACAGGGCAAGAAGCATGCAGTTGTGTTCCCACAGCTACTGTAAAGCTATCAGAGTTCTCCTCAGTTATCAGAGGAAACATTTAGTGACAGAGGACTCCTGCTCTGTAATTTCCTCCCAGGAGTCTGTGGAGGAATCCTCTCGGAGGAAGAAAGACACACTCAAACCACCTGTTCTTCAAATACGTTCAGGCAGACTGCAATTTCTCTGCTAGAAAAATCGCAGGGAATACCACTCTGGGTAGAGAGTGGAAAATATGCCCAGCCTTTGAACTGAGAAGATATAAAAACCTAATTGCAGGTGTGAGAGCAACTGAATGGCAAAACGTTTTCTTCATAAACACAGTACATCTGAATGTCAGTTACAGTCTCAGCTTGGCACATGTGCTTTCCTGCTGACTGCATCTTAAAATAAAGGGTTAATTCATGGTTTTGAGTCTGTAACAATGTTTTGATAGAATTTAAAAAAGGCATTATACTCTCTGTTTATGGTGGGAGATACAGACCAGTTTTTACTTCTCTGGTGGCCGAGACAATGGATGGTGATGTCAGTCGGTCAGTCTGTCTCTGTTGGTCTAGAGCAGCAACAATTACTGAACAAACTGACTTGAAATTTACTACAAGACTGAAGACTTTCTATTTTGGAGGCTGTAAGCTTTCCTCTTGTGCAAGCCTCGGGCCCCATTTGTCAGTTTTGCAAACCACATGCATCAACCTGGTGTTGTGATTGGGATCCTGGAAACACTGGGCCCTCTGTAGCAGTTCAAACATACTTAATGTTGTTTTATCTCCTTGATACTTCATGACTTTCCTTGATTTTAGGATTGCTGATAAACATGATTTTGAACTGATGAAAATGATGCATTCCCTTTGTGTTTCAGACACTGGAGCTGTGAAACCTGGTTGCATAGAATGGATTTAATTTGCTCTGTAATTGGTGTCATCTCAAATAAGTCAATTTAACAAAGAAGGTATAACATATGAGGCACATATACCATTTAAGACTCATATTATTTCCTTATTTGGTGAGTATTGTCAGCTTCTCTCAGCCTTTGCATTTTTGTTGTTGGTTAAGTCACTGTTGAAGATGTATATGAATCATGGAGAAGAACAGTATGGTCTCAGCTTCTTCCAGGCCAAGTATCTATGAGAAATAGACCCTGCTAGCTGTGGGGAAAAGATCATTTTTCACTTCTGTACTCCCTCTTGTGTAATGTCTACCTCCAACATATGGCAACAATAGAGAGCGACTCCCCTGTCTTCCCTGTCTACCTCCCCTCCTCCACCCTCCTCTCCTCCTTCATTCCTGGCAGTGAGGCAGAGGAGGGCAGGACAGTGTGGGGGAGTCTGACAGGCTGACCAGGCAGGAGGTCAACAAAAGAAGACAATCACTTCTACCCTCATTTCTAACAGACAGCTGACTGAAGTGGATAGGTGGTGTGAGTGCACTGTATATTTATAGAAACAGGTAAAAGAGCAGGCTGCTCCACTTATTATGTCAATATTGGACAAATCTGTTCCTTGAATTACATCCTAGTTTGTCTCCTACTGACAGTTACAGTTGAAAATTCACCTTCCCATTAACCATGACTACATAATTGCCCTAACATTAACCATGCTGTAGTCACTATGCACAGACATTGTTCAAAAGTGAGAATTTGAACATTAGAATGAAACATAATCTGGAATTTTGCAGCTCTAATGTTAATGTCTGGTTATAGGTTCGTACCATCTGGATTAGGATTGGTTAGTCCTGTGATGATGCTGGCATTTCCAGTCCAACTCTATTTAATGAATGAGCACTAAAGACACTTTTAAAAACATAACTATGCATAATGATGACTGATATTCTGTGATGCACTGGTGACTTGTTCAAGATGTAGATGCCTCTCAAAGCATGCTGGGATACATTACAGCCCCACCTCTGGGGGTGGGTAAAAAAAGAATCATTATATTATATTGATTAATTATATTCATTCATTAATTTCTAATTGAAAATATTGAATCAAATGCTGGATTTGTGCTTTTTGTTGTATTGTTTAGTCAATACAAATAGTCAAATGTAAAATAATGTGTGCAATTCTAACACAAGAGCATACAAAACTCCAAACTGGTCTCATTAGTAGTAGCAGGGAAAGTGATGAATTGAGGTTGGAGGAATCCGGCACCATTTTAGCAGAGCCACCCAGTGGTTCCCAGGAAGTCTGAGCCTCAGCCTCACTGGTCCCCAGCTTCAAACGAACCTCTTTAATAAACACAAATGAAACCAGGGAGGAGGAGCTCATCTCTGAACTGCTGTTATGTTAGCTTGGACTGAAATTCTGCAGAATCTGAGTCCTGATCTCATGAATGATCAGACATCAGCTGGAGAAAATCTAACTATTTTCACCATCTCTATCACACGGTCTGCCCACGTCACGGCCTGTATCATGTTATACTTGGCCCTGAGGCCACTCTGCCTGCAACAAAACACATAAACACACACATAAAAACTGCAGAGCCAGAAGATCTCCTCCTCATCACCCTCAGATTTTGGATTCACACTTTTAAAGGGGAGGCAAGCTTCAGTTCCTTTTCATACAGGATCCAAAATTAGCTGTAGTGAACCATTTTGTTAACATACTATCAGAATATTATCAGAACTTTCTACTTATTCAGACCTGGTGCAATGTAATTGATAAGGTAGTAGTAGTAGTTAAGGTAGGGGAGTTATCAGAAGTCTACATACCTACAGAATATCATATGACAAATATTGTCATATCAGACATATTTGTCTTTTTTTTTCTACTGCACATCTTGATAACTTCTTCTGTGTATTCAGTGGTAATACTCAGCTGGCCTTCTGCTCACCTCCAACCCTCCATCGTCCACCCTCTGTAGAGTTTACATTTTTAATTCCATCCTCACAGTGATTGGCAGGAAGATAAATTAACTCTAGGTCATGTTCCTGCTTCTCCTGAGCCTCCAAATGCCCAAAGTAGCAGCTATATCTGGGTCACCCTCCTGTGGTGGGAGACCCGATGTCTGACAAAACCTGAAAACTTCAGGAGCTCCTGCTCTCTCACACATGACCCTGCACAGTGTCACCCAACCTCTAAAACCAATTTTCTTTAAAGTGCCCTCTGGGCATTATTCCAAAACACTGGAACTGAGCACAGCTAAATTAAATTTGTGAAGTATTCCCAGGAAGATTGACGTAGCTAAAGAAGGAACCTTAAAATCTACTCCTGAAGTTGACTTCCAGTAAGGCTTACTGATTCCAGAGGGCAATGAGGGTGAGGAGGGTGAGGAGGGTGAGGAGGGTGAGCTATCCCACCAGCCAGTCAGTTATTAACCTGTTTCCACAGAGATGATGACGGGAACACGGCCTATTGTCTGGAAGTCATTAAGAGAACCAGGGGTAGCCAGGGAGTGGTCGCATACCACTGTTAAACCCCCAGCATGTGTACACGTGCACGCATGCACACACTCTCTCTCTCTCTCTCTCTCTCGCTTCAGCTGTGCCCTGTTTTAAATTTTATTATTTCCATCTATATCTGTCCAAATCTATTTTAACTTCTTACTATATCACATTACAGTAAGCATTGCCAAACCATCCTCGATAAATAATTTATATTTTCAAACCACTAATGCAAAATTAATTACAGGGGGGACACACAGACAAACAACAGAGATGATTTTATAATTATATATGGTGAAATTCTAAATTAATTCAAGACATATCAAAATTAGAGTTGTGATTCAAAAGCCAGTACATATAGGTGGCATTTTTGTAAATATCTTACATGTTGTGTGTGTGTTTGATCACAAAAGCATACTCGAAACTCTGGTTTCTGTCTCACACAGCTGTATTAATAGCTACAAAGGGGGGGTGAGTGCCAGGAATCCAGCCTTAAAATGCAGCAGAGCTCTGAGGGTGAGAATGGGGGAGGGGTAGAGGGATGAGAAAGGGGCCACAGCGGCAAAGAGAAGTGAATGGATGGATGGATAGAAGGATGAGTTCTGGTAAACTCTAGGAACACACAGATATCAGAAGTTGAACGTCACAGTTATCAGAGACAGTCAGAGCTGGCTAAACCTGGGGAGTCTCCACAGAGAGCATGTAAATGTCAAATGTCTTTGTCATGGAGATAAACAACATCCTATATGTAAAAGTGGATGTGATCAGTTGGAGCTAGATACATACATAAAAACACATGAATCTCTGCGGGTAAAATATCAAAATGAAAAGAGAATTTGAAAATTGATGAAACAAGCAAATTAAGTAAAATGACTCTTTAAAAATAATAAAAATAGACAATGATGCAGCGTTAAAACATTTCTGTGGCATAATATTTCTGCATAATGCAATTGTTTGACTATTTTCCATGTAAAGCACAGTCATGTAAGTGTACAGCTCTGCCTTTATAACCTGACAGTCTTCACTATTACTCTGCTGAACACTTTTCACTTGTTGGCATTTTTAATTTAACTATTCGATGTTCATAATTATAGATAATAATTATATCTGACTGTCTAACCATTTACTATAAACTGTCTATTTCTGGACATTAGTGGTCTTAAGTATTGTATTTGCAGGACATCATGGCCATTACCAAATCATAACACAGTACATTTGTGCTTTAATTAAATGTATTGCAGTGGTGCTATCAGTGAGTGAAATCTGATACATGACTAAAAACTACACTGTCAGTATTTGAGGCAGGACTCCTTTGCATTAAGCATAACGTGGGTAAGTTAGTGCTACATTCTTCACAGTCATATTGATGTAATTTAGATGCAATTACTGTAACAGGAAGTTAACACTGCAGCACGGCCACAGCCAGATAGACTCAGGACACATCAGCATCACGTTATATGAAAAAAAACCCACCATGGAATGCAGTAATATGACCTTAGTCAAACATAGAGTGTGTGTCCATGTGAACATGAACGTCATCAGATACAGTACAGTAAGCACACATTAGTGTTTTCACCTTTTCCATAGCTTTTTGCTGTGTATGTGAATGTGTGTACCAGCAGCTAGTAATCACAGTGTAATTCACTTTGGACTGGGATCAGTAGATCTAAGTGCTCTGAATGTATAATCTATCCATCAGCCTATTCTCAGACTGTGACTAAACTAAAACACTGCAGGCTAAATGCTGCAGTGGTCTGCTGCTTGTGTGAGTGTGTGTGTGTGTGTGTGTGTGTGTGTGTGTGTGTGTGTGTTTGTGTGTGTGTGTGTGCAGATAAGAAACAGATAGCATCAAAGTTGAATTGTGTAATGTTAGGGGTAGATGGAGCCAGTGAGTGCACGGGGAGGGATGAAGGGATACAGAGTATCTGGAGGAGTGTAATCTGATGGAATTTATACCAACACAATGGAAAAGATCTGACCATCAAATAGTAGTAGTCAGATGAAGCAACATGATTCCAATTTTGAATTAATATATTATTACTGTCAAATCAACTTTAAGAGCCTGGTTTACTTATTGTAAAAATGAGACAAGGGTGGTGACAATGGGTAGCTTCTGTCTCATAGTAATGCCATAGAGAGAGCAGATGTTCCTCAGAATTAAAACCACATTTCCAATAAATCCTGTTGCTTCCTGCAAGAATTTATTGAAAGTGATTTTGCCTTTCATTGCTTCCACCCTCCATTGCCCAATGTCCACTGCCACACCATGCAGTGTGGTGGCAGCTGTACCACGCTGCTGACGGTGGAAGTGCCTCAAAATGTGCATGGTAATCATGTATTGCTATTAAATTACAGCATGTAGCACCTTTAAGTGAAAATTCATGTGACATCTATACAGCCTGTCCTTTGAGCCTCAATATGAAACTTACCCAAACTCAACATTTCCATCTACACAAATAAGCTCTTACGTAACATGTGATACAAGTGCAATACTGGGCCATAAATCAAGCACACCTAGTCTCTGTGTGTTGATAGAGAACAGCAGATGACCCTCTGACCTGACTGTGCTAATCTGATCTGTTCATCTGCTAATGAACACACACACACAGCACTAGAGGAATGTACTGTGGCTAATGCTCTGCAGTAGAGGAGGCTTGAGTGGTACAGGTGTGGTTTAGGAAGGTATTTTTGGGTAAGAAGGAAAATGAAAGATCTGAGTCAGAAACAAAATGAGGGTGACAAAGATCAACAAATATTACAGTAATTATATTAATCATTTAAAATTAGAAAGATTTCCTTTTATTAAAAAAAATACTTTGATCCAGTCAAGCTCTGATTGATGCATTTTTTTTATGATTGATTAATACCACATTTATTGTCTATGGATTTAGCAGTATTGCACCACCATAATGTTGAGAGACTCTGGTTAAAAAAGAGAGAATGGTTAAGATTGAAGCAGTAGAGGCTGGTATTTTCTAACTTTTATTCCCCAGGCTGGGTCAATTTCCCATAATGCAACTCAATGGCGTTTTTTAATAGACTGTCCATAGATATATATATATATATATATATATGTGTGTGTGTGTGTGTGTGTGTGTGTGTGTGTGTACGTACATACGTATTACATCAGTATCACACACACACACACACACATACACATATATATATATATATATATATATATATATATATATAGTCTCCTTATGCAAGCTGGGATAACCCTGATGATGTCATGGTGATGTCATCAGGGTTATTTATTCAGTCATGTGGTTGAGCTTTCAACCACATGATTGTTCATGTGACAACTTTACAACTTTGTGTATAGTACCTGCTATCACAAGACCAAACTTCAATACTTGTCACATGATAACTGAGCAGATGCTATCTGCTGATGAAGACAATGAGATATTGTTGAAAGCCTTGGAAAAATCTAGTCAGTGGACCTTGACTTATGTTTTATAAACAGTTTACGTTTGTGTGTTTGTCTTGCTCTTTTTGGCTTGTTGAGAATGAATTTTCAAGCTCAATGTCTAAAATGTAATGAATATAAACTAACCAACTGTCATATTTGCAACAAATATCGTGCAGATTTAAACTGCAAAAAGTATCAGCCTCTAGTTTTGCTGGGGTGAGATAAGGATGGCAGGTGAGAGACAGGGAAAGGAAGACGAATGAGTGAAGGAATCGAGAGGAGGGTCGATCCTGTAATCCCTCCACACTCAATGTACTTCCAATGAAGCACAAGAACCCACACAATGGCCCATTGAGATGGCTGCTTTGGCACCGTAATTGGCAACAGCGGTGTTGTCTGCAGACGTATGTGTGTGTGTGTGTGTGTGTGTGTGTGTGTGTTGGTGTGTGTGTGATGGGAGAGAGTGGAGGGGGGTGAGGGGGAGAAACAGAAGAGGAAGAGGAGACAATGTGGAGGAGGCTTAGGTCTTTGTCCTAATCTTAATCTTGAGTAATTCCTCTTGCTCAGAACCATTCGAGGATAGAAAAGAGCCACACAGCTGCCTCTTTACAAACCTCAAAAACCTTCCAGATGGAAACACACACACATATACACACACTATTACACACACAGCTGGGTTTCCATTCAAATATTTTTACATGAATTCCAATGTACTGAATCAGATAAATTGAACAGAGGTGGTAAATTATGACAGAGCTTCTTAAATTGCAAAACATTCATTATCATCATAAGATGGCAGAATGAGAGGAATCCAAAGAATAAAAATGTAAGCAGTATATATATATACACAGTATATTTTAACACAGATGATGAAACAGTGACAACTCTTTAATTAGATTTCTTGTTTAAGGAGCAGAGTGAAGAACTCAGAACTCAAAGAGATACAGGGACTGTTCATATTTCATACAGGTATGTGCTGCAGGTGCGGTTTCAAAATGAACAAGGTCATGCTGACATGCTGCAGGTGTGTTTCAGAGGTGAGTACGTGCATGCAGGTGTGTGTTTGTGTGTGTCCTCTTGTGACGGTTTGGCAGGTTGCACGGTTGAAGCACAGTAACAGCTGGAGAGCAGGCTGGAAGTCAAACACGCCTATACACATCTCTCTGGCACACATAACTTCTGCATGGTTTTGAGCCTCTGAGAATGCCTGCAGTGTGTGTGTGTGAGAGAGAGAGAGTGTGTAACTGTCAATCATGCCTGTTTGAACAGCCAACTGTATTTGATGTACTGTATCTTCCTCACATCTCTCTCATGTCTGACAGGTGAGGATGTGGCAGGAAGAGCGAGCTGCAATTATAATTCACACAGCAGTGTGTCGAGATCTGACCACGTGGATAAAAATCCCATGAAGCTAATTACCGCCACAAGAGCAAGGAAGCATCAGTTGCACAGTCAACCTTTGTGCACTGATATGTTATTTCACAGCACTTTCTGCATCTCACGTTTGATCTGATGTGTGTGTGTGTCTGCAGCTGCGTGTGTTTGGCTGACAGCAGGGAATCTCCCACAACAGACACACAAACAAAGGTAGCCTTGTGTTGTTCCACTATGACCACATGATTTCACAGAAGATAACATTCCTCTGTTGTATCCAACCACATCGTTTGGTAATTACAGATACTGGAGCTATTTGCATAAAGAGTGCAAGTATGTTTTAAAACATTTTGTGAGCCTGTATTTTAGGTATCTGTATGACTATGTGTCCTTATACTTAACTGTTTTGGAAATACACAGATAATGTGAGCAGATATGGTGCTAAATTTAAAGTAGAGACAATAGCTACTGTTGTTTGTGGCCACAGACTGTGTCATTTTAAGACATAAATGTCTTTCTGATGTCAGTTTCCAAAACTGCGTCATATTGTCACATAATAAATCACTGACTCGACCACTGTGATTGGTCAGCTGTGTGAGCCAAGGACTTTTTTCATCCTTGACATAATTCTGTCACTTTTCAAGTAACAACCAAGGTCAACACTTTAAATGTTTTCCAGCAGAGACTGTACACTGTTATCTCCATGTTTAAACAATGTCACCTTTCCACAGTGTTTTTCACTCCACATTTAAGACTGGCTGTTTAGCTATAAAAACATTGGATTTCATACAAACTAGTTCTGATTGAGCGGCCCTTACACTGTAAAATGTTCTGCTCATCAAGTACCTTGATCACGCAGAAAAAAGGATACATAAAAACAAATCTAACGGAGCTATATTAAGATGGTTTATGTTATGTGTTCATGTTAAAGATAAATTGCTATTTGACCCATATATCATGTCATCCATTTCACACATCTGATCTGTCTGATGGAACTGATATGCCTCAGTTTTAGTCTATACAGCCATTTACACCAGGTGTGTAAAAGGTCACAATTTATGCACTTAACTGCAACCTGTAATGTAAATTTTCTTAAAACTTCCTGATGTGAATACACTATAGGCTGGGCACAGTCAGTGTAGATTTCAGCTGCTCGTAATGTGCTGTTTGCATTATGCAGTCAATGTACCAAATTTGTAGAGGTATAAAAGAAAACAAACACGTTTCTAAACAATGGACAAAGAGAAGCACATTCCAGCCTTGAGATGGAATGTGCTTCATTCATATTTTGTCTGAAATTATCCTTTTTTGAACATACTGTGCACGCAGATGGAAAGTGGGAAATGTGGATTGTGCTGCAAGAGTTCTTTGAAAGGTTTCTGGAGAACAAAGCATGCATGCCTAACAAGTTCATGCAAATAATGTAAGATTGGTTTTCTTTATATAGTGCCAATTCACAACAGAAGTTATCTTGAGGCACTGTACATATAGATCAGGTCTAGACCGTACTCTTTATCTAATAAGATTTACAGAGAGAGAACCAACAGATCCCACCATGAGCAGCACTAGGCGACTGTGGCAAGGAAAAACTTCCTTTTAAGACGCAGAAACCTCGAGGAGAACCAGACTCAGGGGGGGGGCGGCCATCTGTCTCAATCGGTTGGATTTAGACAGGGGGGTGGGGGTGGGGGGATGGCGTAAGAGAAAGACAACATTGCAAATACACAGACTAAGTCAAAATGTCAATAATAATAATAATAATAATAATAATAGCTAAAGGAATAATAATGACAGAACAGTCATTGGTTGAATTTACATAAGTCTTGCCATTACAAGATAACAAATTCCTGAAGGGCTGAGTTAAAACACAGAGACATCCTGAAATGCATGTGTACTAAATCACCTCAGAATGGAAAGACAAGATAGAAAAAAATCTTGATTGTCTTCAGCTGGTGTGTACTCTCCCATTTTTCTAAATATTTAGACAAAGGAAATTCTGACATAAGACTGAATTTCCTTTCTGCTCTGAAAACCCAGTAAATTTACAATCAAGAGAAAGCCAGGAAAACTGCACGCTCATCTTCAACTGGCCGAGTGATGCAGTAACCACAGGATGGATATAGGCCAGGAGATTCTCTTTTTGGTCTCATCATGAGCAGGACAAGCAAAGGGAGAAAACAAATCAACTACACAATGATGTCAATGGGGACAGTTACTGTAACAGACTCCAAGATGAGTCCCCTCTGGAGGACATACTTCCATGAGCAACAACCCAAGGTGACAGTAAAAATTTATTCCTGATAATAACTCACAAACTGCTGAGCACTCAAACACTGACACAGGCCATCTGGTCACCATTCATGTATTGACGAACTATGACGTAACCCAGATACAGACACAACATAACACCAGTTGTGGTACACCCTTAGCATTAAGAAAAATGTCAGCTCTCCAAGAAGTGAGAAAAGAGGCTTGTTTTCAGCTTGACCCATCAATCTTTGAACTTATTCAGTGTTGAGAGTTTAGAGCGACTTTCACAAGACCTTGCTTGGAATTTCCTCAAACCAGAGCCATGTAATCATTCAGGTGAAGGTAACTTAATGAAAATCCACAAAACTGGGCCCATGAGGTTTGCAGGGGATGACAGCAGTAATGACTAACCAGAGTCTACATTTCACAACACTGATTTCACATATTTGACTCAGGTCTGAAAACCACACGACCACACTAACCTCACCTCCCAGGAGCCTGCCCAACTCATGTTACTGTACTTCATAAATACTTAAGCATCCTGGTGGAGGGCTATTGTGCAATGCAGTGACACAGCCAGTGCTTTGTATGACACATCCACACAGCCACAACGCAAACAGCCTCAGTCAATTTTGCTTCTATACAACAGCGACCCTTTCCCAAACTGGGAAATTACACAGCAATTACTGGATTACCTCCTCTGCTATTGTATATTAAATTTCCATCCATGGTACAAAATATCTGGTGCCGGTGGTGGGTCAGTACAAATATGTCAAGAGTTTCTACGTTCAAAGCCCAAGAGGACATGAGATATGAATGTTCCTAGATGAGATTCCTTGATTCTTGAGATGTAGTCAGTTCTTGACAAATAAAGCAGTGATTTCCAAGCAGGAGGAATTATATCTTTGGGGGTACTTCTACAGTTGCCAGGGAGTATGTGTTAAATTCAATTTTCTTTATATAGCCAGTTCACAACAGAAGTTATCTCGAGGCACTGTACATATAGATCAGGTCTAGACCGTACTCTTTATCTTATAAAATTTATAGAGAGACTAGCCGACAGTGGCAAGGAAAAACTTCCTATTAAGAGGCAGAAACCTTGAACAGAACCAAACTCAGGGAGGGTGGTTGCGTAAGAAATTTGAAAAACAGATAAAACAATTCAAATAAAAATCATATCCCTGGTGACCTGTCCAGGCTGTACGCCGCCTTTCACCCAGTGTCAGCTGGGATAGGCTCCAGGCCCCCCACAACCCGTAAGGATAAGTGGTATAGCTAATGGACGAATGGATTAAAAACATATCCAAATACTGAGTCAAACTATACCACCTGAACATTACGTCTTGCGATTGCGAGAGTGCACACACAAGTGACCAAGCAAGTGAGCATAAAAGTAATGCAAATATATCAAATTGTCAGAAAGTAAGGAATGAACTATTAATAGTTAACCTGAAATAGTTAGTTAAAGGTGATGGATGGTTGAAACAGTTAGTTGAACATAATAGATAAGTGGCTGAAACAGATGGTAAAAAGTAGTACATAAATGGTTACAACAGATAAAGTACAAAGAGTTAGCTAAAAGTTGTGGCTGGGTCACTTTAAGTAAAACTAAAAGTTCTCCTAACTGTAGTGTTGTGAATGGAAACTTAGAGTTAGTATGAAACCAAACCAAATCAAATATGCTGATGGACACCCATTTGGAACATGATGAGTGGTGTCATTGAAGAAGCACTTGAGTTTGTTTGACAGGGATGTGTGTGTGGATCAGAAAAACAAGGTTGGGAACCACTGTAGTAAAAAGCCTGTGGATGAAAGTATCAACATCTCTTGTCTACATACACGCAGTACTCACATTAGTCTTGCTGGACACAGCAAATGTGGCTCGGCTGGAGAAGCGGGTGGTTGAGGGGCTGCTGCTGGACACTGGGCCTGTCACCATGGAGGAAACTCTAGAGCCAGCAGGAGGACTGCTGGAACTGGGGGAGGATGAGAAGGTGGCAGGCGGGGAAGCAGGACTTGACTGACTGCTGAGGCTGCTGTAGGTTTGGGCTTGGCTCCCCAGGGTGCAGGGCTGGATGTGGAGGTGAGCCTGGCTCTGAGTGTGAGCCTGACCCTTCCCGTAGACCACCTCTTTTATCTCCTGGTGGTTCTCCTGAATGTCACTAAGGTGATTCTTGTGATTCTGACTGTGACCGTGGTTGCTGTTCATCCAGGTGCTTCTGTCACACGACATCACTCTCAGGAGCTCCACTTGTTGGGTAAGAGCTTCCAGCTGACTCCTGAGCTGCTGGTTCTCCTGCTGGAGCTGAGCCACCACTCGTCCGAGAGGCCCACTCAGGTTGGCTGTCTCCTCCAGACGACGCTCCATGCCCAGCTTAAAAGCACTGACATCCATGTGGATCTCCCTGATAGCATCCTGGAGGGTGTTCTCATATCGGGCTAGAGCTGCACATACGGTTTCCCCCTCTGGAGAGGCAGACCGGGGGTGACACAAGTCTCCCATCTCAGCGAGGGCTGGGGCTTCCATCGGTACTGCTCTCACCACTGGTCACCCTCTGGGGACGGGCACGACAGCCTCTCAGTCTATTAGTCTATAAGTGAGATCCTCTGGACACTGGAGAATGTGTAGCTTCAGTCAGTGTGCTGGAGGGGGTGGGGACTGACAGACAAGGGTTGGGAGGTGAAAGTTTGCAGGGGGGCAAAGGTCTGGTGTGTTTTATCCCCACTCCGTTCAAGGATGTCCCAAGTTGCTCCTCCTTCAGTAAGCTCTGCTTTTCAGGTACAGATGTCTCACTGTCTTCTGTCCTAAAGCAGAAAAGGGACACGACTGGACCTTTAGCTTGTGAGCAGTCACTGTCAAACTGTCAAAAGAGCCATCAAAGTCTAAGTCGTAGGTCATGTCCTGTGCAAAAATGCAGCTACATTAGAAAAAAGCTGAGAATAGTAACAAAACCAAGTCTTTTACAAAATTAATTAATTCAGAATCTACAAAAACATCTCAAACATCACAAACCTGATTCAAACACAGCAGCTCTGACTGAACTGAGCTGTTCCGTCACAATATCAGAAAGAAAGCATACATCTCTTTAAGCCACTAATGTTGCATAACTGCCATAAAAAGCAGCAATGAGGTAATCCTCACTCACAGCTGCAACAAACTTACCTCAGCTCTGTTCTCCAGTGTAGCTCACTTGAGTTCTCTCAGCACTGAACAGCTGTATGAGTACGTGTGTGAGAGAGTGTGTGTGAGAGAGCTCTGCTCTACGCTGCCGGCTCTCTGGTTTGTTTAAACTCTCAGGTTGATCACTCCTCTCCTCTGGCCCGGAGGAGGGAGGAGAAAGGGAGGGGATAAAGGAGTAGGGTGGTGTTAGTAGTGGAGTGGAGAAACAGTATGGGTAGAGTAGTAAATGTGAGGGGAGGGGAGGGAGGAGGCAGGCCAGGGAGTTTTTACATCCTTTTACTGTGTAAATTATTGGAAGAAGTCCCCTCCCCTTCTCTTCTCTCTCCAACTCTAATTCTTCCGGCACCTCGTCCTCCTCCTCTCCATGCTATCATAGGTATATCTTTTCCTGCTCAGTCAGTCCAACATTTTTCTTTTGTCCTCAGCGCTCGTCACTACCATTGTAACTGAAACACATGAATAATTACCCTCACAAACAGAGTGGTTTGTTTTTCCAGCACTGCACAAAGAAGTAGATTTCCATATATAAGAAATTAATGGATGAGGCAATGGTAAAGAAGACTTGCTGAGTGTATTATTGGGCCTTTAAGTCTATCTTTAAATGTCTTGTGGCAGATTACAGAAGAATGCAAAAATGAAGATAAACACAGTTTTTAAAGCTGCACTAATTAATTTTTTTATATTAATGATGGGCTAAATGATTCTTCAGAAAGGTGTTGTTCACAGGGACTCAGATGATTATAACCTGACAATGTAGTTCCCCTCAGCACCACTGAGCTAACTGTCTTGGTTTAATGTGGTACACAGCTTCAGTATTGTTACCATTTCAGTTTATTTTTCAATATATTATTATAGGGCTTAATCCACACTGAGTTAACAAAAAAAAAAAAAAACCCTAAATCAAAAATACAAAGTACTTTGTTGGTTAATCTGCAAAACTCAACTGTAATTCTTACCTTTTAATCTGCTGGTCTTTGATTCTATCACTTTGTGAGATGTATTCTTATGTTGGCAAGACTTCTGATGGGAAGATCATCAGATCTCATACTCAATCTAATTTGTTGTGTGATCAGAGGTGTTCAGTTCTCTGTCTGTTCCAGTCATGCACATAGTCCACATAGCAAAGGTAAACACATTTAACCCTCTTCCTTCTTCCTTGTCATCTATAATTCTTTCTCTCTGTGTCATTCTCTTTGTGTCATTATCCCTTGCCCTAATGGTATTTTGTTAAGATAAACATTGCAACAGGTCGAGGGACGAATGTTCTGGGTGTTCTACCCTGTGATGTGGTGTTGGATAAAACTATAAACTGTGATTATGATGTGGAAAACAGTCATAGTCGGACAAATGTCAGTTCTATCACAGCAAAGTATTATTATAAAATGTCCACATAGGCTGGATATTCATATAGTCATCAGTTATCTATATGTGTACACCATGAGCATAAATGCCCATAGAGGAGGTTAAATAGAGTTTAGGCAGGTTTACCTTCTACAGTTAATCTAGATGTACTCTATTGTTTTTTCTGTTCTGTTCTATTGTTGTGTAATTGATGGCAGGACGAGACAGACAGAAAGACAACCTGGCTGCTGAGGACCACCACCCTCCCCCTTGTAACTGGACCCCAGCAGAGCAAACATTCCACACTAGATAGCAATTGTGTGTGCGACTGTGTGTGTGTGTGTGTGTGTGTGTGTGTGTGTGTGTGCCAATGCAACAGACAGACTCATGCAAATACTTAAACATTCCACCCTCCTGCTTACTGTCAACAGTGTGTGTGTGTGTGTGTGTGTGTGTGTGTGTGTGTGTGCAGCAGCAGGGAGAGTTGGCAGATGAGGAGGGGGCTTGGTGAGGTGATTTACTGGAAGATTGTTCCCCCACCTCTCTGTCTCTCTCCCTCACATGCGCCGCACACACAGATACACACACCCTCAGGGTTTTATGAGAGTCTGCTGTGGGCAGTGCAAGACACATGCAGCAACAAACCACTGTAGCAGTCAGATGTCACAGATATCAGCTTCATCTGTCATCTGAGGTTTTTAAAAAGGAACAGTGCTGTTGTTCCTTGGACTGTGTCCACATTAACACAGATGATTCTGTGGATGTGTTTTTTTCCTTTATATTGCAACTTTCCATTCTTGGAAGTTGAGTTTTTTGAAAATGTTCTCAAATGGAAACAATGGAAACACTGGTCCGATATTCAGCTGTCAACCATTCACTGGCATGTTTCTCAGTAGCAACAACAGTTCAAAGACACAGTGTAGCCCAGAAGTGACTGTTAGCTTTGGTTTGCAGATCAGATCATGATCTAACATAATTCAGTCATTTGCCAACATAAACAGAAAGATGTGTCAAATCTTCAACCTCACAATCACCTTTGCTGTGTGAGTTACCTGTCAACATACTGACATTCTGACCTATGAGTAATCATTAATACATTATTACATGAGTACTCAGGACTTCATGCTTCATTTTCATCTCGGCTACACACCTGCAAAGTTTTGTGACTGTATCTTTCAAGGTTGTCACCCTATTGTAGTGACAAAATCTGTCCACAGACAGACATATAAACACCTGCCAAAGAACTTAAAACCGCTTCTGGGTAGTTCCTGCTACAGTAGGTGTCTCTAGTGACATGTTTTATCATGATGATACACACACACTGTCTCACAAGGTGAAAACGATACCAGACATCACAGAGAGTCAGTTTCATGTTTGAGTAAGCCCCTGAGCCAACTGCCTGTAAAAGTCATGACAGCAGACAAGGTAAGCCCTTTCCCAAACATGGAGTCTGTAACACTGCTGTCTATCTAAGTAATCAATCAATAATAAGTAACAAATCACCTCTACAACTTCATTCAAACTGATTTTATTTATGTGTGCATAAAAACATTTTTACATTAATGTGGAGATATTCAATTCTGACTTGTGCATTGTGCTGAACAAACACCCAACCATGTTTGTCAAAACTCTCATTTGCATTCTCATTTCATATGCATTTTGGCACAGTGGTACAGTGGTTAGCACGGTTGCCTCGCAGCAAGAAGGTTCTGGGTTCGAGCCGTAGTTCGCCTGGGGAGTTTGTAGGTCCTCCCTGTGCCTGTGTGGGTTCTCTCCAGCTTCCTCCCACAGTCCAAAGACATGCAGCTTAGGTTAATTGATGGCTCTAAATTGTCTGTAGGTGTGAATGTGAGTGTGAATGGTTGTTTGTCTATATATGTTGGCCCTGCGACAGGCTTGCGATCTGTCCAGGGTGTACCCTGGCTATCACCCAGTGTCAGCTGGGATAGGATGAGCGGTATAGATAATGAATGGATGGATTTTAGCCAGCCTCTTACCTGATTACAATGTAACTTTGTTGTTTACCAGCCATCCAACCAACCAAATAATAAAACTCATTCAATGGTTTTCAGCACTCAAATACTAGCATGAATGGGGCCCAGACTGACACTTCGACACTTGTTTCATATTTATTTCACTGTCAATAGACGTGGCGCTGATAAACCCACTCTACACTACCTGCACCAGACAGCAAGTTCACTTTGGACTTGAATTCATAAACAGAAACCAGACTCTAGTTTAAGCTAATGTTGCCTCATGTCTGCTAGATGAGTGATCAGACAGCTGTTTATTAACATATTCATCATATCAGCTTTACAAGGTGATTTGTCAGCGTTGTGTTTACCACTTGTTCCATTGCCCCTGAGTAGTTAAAACAAATCCATTATTACCACTGTGAGAAATCAATACTTTTTCAGCAGCTGTGTTTGTTGAGCAAAACTGTAATTATTTCTGTGTCATGAGTATTTGACTCAAAGTTTTAAAATTGAATTAAGCTTGATTCTAGTGAAACAACATCATTCTTCATGCTGCCAGGAGCACCCTGAAAGTCCCTGTAGCCCCCACATGGGTCCTTAGACCCCACTTTGAGAACCAGTGCTTTCCAGTAATATTGAGTCAGCAGGTAATGTGGTGTGACCTGCATGAATCAGAGTGGTCTGAAATGAAAAACTTGCCGTCATCACAACAATAGATCCCCCCACCCCACCCTCTCTGCGTAGCCTCCCACAATCCAAGTTGAGCTTTTTCATTGTTTTGACAATGACCGCATATGTTTTACTTCTCTGACTCTGGCTCCCTCTGTGCGGAGCTGAGGTTGTAACCTTCCAGTGCGATTACCTTGATTTTCTTCTCATCTGGTCTTCAACCAGTAAAAGTATTTGTTGGTATTGCAGAGACATTTGCAAACACACTTCCCCGGGCAGGGAGGTTGTCTCAACTGATTATGTGTGGGTTCAGTAACCTATCAGGCTGGAAGACATTTGGGGTTTGCAATATACAGCACACTTATGGACTAAAATATATCACAGTTGTCAAAGCCCAAACATCTGCAAAAAGTAAGGCACAAGAAGAAAGCAGACTGTAAACAGAAAATCACCAGTCACCACCATTAAATTCTAAAACCAGATGGGGAGCTGTGAATAAACCAGTAAATACAGGATACCTCCCCATTCCTAAAAAAAATATTGCCAAGTGTTCATGGGTGAGGGACTTAAGTGGAAAAAACTTGTCTGTGTCCCATTTTTCAGCACATTTTTTCTGTAAAGGTTTCATGTCTTGGTTCAGTCTCATCAAACTCAGCATCTTCCAACAGCAGTAGACAGTTGTTCACAGTCAGAAAAAGCTCTGATAATCCTAACTTACGCTACCTGTCCTGTACCAAATAGCAGACAGACAAAGCTAGCGGCTAGCTAGTGAAGAACGTGTGGCATTTATCAGCCAGAGAGTTAGATATAAGAAAATCAGTTCTATCTTCACCTTTGAAGCAGAGCTTTCCACCATGGTGAGTATTTTTACTTTAGTCATATACACTGAATGTATTTAGAATGACAACAGCACAGTTACTTTATATCCTACACCTGTGTAACAAGTTGAACATCATATAATTCATATATATGATTGGAAACTCTGTTACATATTAGAAATGAATGGAGTTTAGGGCTATTCTGCTAAAATCAAGCAGACTTTGTTGTTTTTGTGGCCAAATTTGCTTTCTGTGTTCATAAAAGTTATGTCATCGTAACATCATGTAGCAAATCTCCCTTGACAGGCTAACATGAGCTGACTGACTTCTTGCCATGCGGCCTCTACAGAACTGCCATGATGTCACAACCTGCCCGCTTCTGTTCACCTACCTACCACTTTTCTGGAGGTATAAAACTTACACAACTCAACGCGTTAAATAATGCCAAGCTAAATTTATTGCCTGTTCATACTGCTATTGATTTCCTGGCAATGTCCAATATCAGTTTCTGTGATACTCTGATAGTCTGTGATATCATACTTGTCACGAGAGAGGTTTCGCCGTCCTGTCTCTGAACGTTACAACAGTGGAATAAAACTGAAAGGACAGAGATGTAATCAGTCCAAACTCAGATCTCTGGTTGTGATAGCTGCCTTCAGGTGCATGAAATATTGCACAATAAGTCAAAACAAGGGCCGACAAACACTGGTTGAATGAATGACACAGTCTGATGTCATGAAGGTTCTCACACTGATCTCTGGTACAATAAGTCCTGTACCAGCATGCATGTTGTAAATGTAAATGTATTGTGTACACTTTGTATATTTTTAGTTGTCATTGAACTGACTTACAATAGCCGGCTTTGGATGTCATATTAGATTTTTTAATTTACATCAGGAAGCATGGAAATGCCAGATGTAAATTTTTATTCAAATCTGTTTTTCAGCAAGAAGGAAGAACTCACCAACATAGTTTCTCTTCCCTTCTGGCTTTTCAGAAAGGTAACCAGTGGTTTTAATTGGCTTCAGTTTACAGCTGGCAACATGAAAGAAGAACTGAGTGCTGTACTTAACTGAACAGTGTTTGATAGATGGTCATTAGGGAATATGTTGTTTATAATTAAGATGTTAATTGTGGGTATGTTGGTATGAACTTAGTGAAACTGTAATGCTAAAGATGCCAAACCTAACCACATACTTCCTCGGTTCACTTTAATTCCTCCTCTGTCATCATCCACATCCCCCTATACAATCTCTAAGCAGGTTAGAACACACACACATACACACATACACTTATATACAATACACACATAAACACTTACAATACCCTCCGTGCGTCAGCATTATCCTCATATCACCAAAATCCATCTAATTCACACACACACACACACACACACACTGACTGCTGGTTACAGACTGTAAACATTAACAAGAGGTCTCTGAGTTCACCCACAGAGAACAGTGTACGTCACCACCACTTTAAACAGAACACAAATATGTCTGCACTCCCTCAAACTCCCATAAACACACACACACATACACACTTAGAGATGCAAACATTACATTGCAGAGAGCAGAGCTCTGCCCCAGCAAACTGTGATCTTTGTCTAAATATGAAAATGAATAGGTTGCATGTGGGTTAGTTTGAAATGATACTACCACTGATAATCAATACATTATGTATCAATAGTAGTTGTCTACTTCATTGTTGCTTGTTAATTCAGTGATTAGACTTAGTAAAGCCATATAGTGCTCAGGTAATATAGTGAATTTTTCCATTACAAATTTCTGGGATGATTTTAATCATATAACTTCTCATTGTGCATTTATTCATGGCCTGTACTCAAATATACATTTTAAATATGCTTAAATATGGTTACCTGTAAGGACAAAGCACATATAACAGTCAAAGCACAAAGACTGAAGCTCCAAGTCCAGAAATGCAGCAAATAAGAAAACATGCATATAGGGAGGACACATGCAAGAGGATGGAGAACTAAGTGCTCAATTTGGATGAGCAGCAAAGTTACAGATGTTTTGCATGTCTGTCATACTTCTGACAGTCTGACAGTGTTGAATACAACCATGTATACAGATACTCCTGGTCTCTCTCTCGTCTCTATCCCTGTCTTTCTCCTCTCTCCTCCTCTTCTCCTCTCCTTTTCAACCCAACTAGTCAAAGCAGATGGCTGCCCACGCTGAGTCCAGTTCTGTCAGAGTTTTCTTCCTGTTAAAAGAGAGTTTATCCTCTCCACTGTCAGCACATGCGTGCTCATTGTGGGAACTGTTGGGTTACTCTGTAAAGTATTTGGACATAATGTATGTTGTGATATGGAGCTATACAAATAAAACTATCTGAATTGAATTAAACTTTCTGAGTTTTCAGGTGAGAAAGTATTGTTAGGTTGAAGTGTAGGACGTTTTGGTGTAGAAATCTTGTTCTTTTTTTCCATGGTTGTCTGCATTAATCAACACTCAGCAAGAAGATGTTGTTCTTTGTACCTGCTTCACTAAACAGCACCTGTCACATCAGCCACCTGTCACATCTTTGTATACTACGTTCTGCTGTTTTCATGTAGTTAGTGTATTGGTGTGGAGACCTGGTCAATAATAAATACTCTAGAATAAAGTAGCAGTGAGGATATCCCAATTCAGTTATTGTCTGTTATTTGTTGAAGGCCATCATGGGACTTCTTCTAACTACATGTTGCTCCACCTACATGTCTTGACTAGAACTAAGCTAAAATGTTTGTGGTTTTCTTTAACTAATGTGAGACTAAAATGTCTCAGTGAACTAAACGTTGCAAGAAATCCTGAAAGATGCTTCTCCCTGAGGCTGAGAGGAACCACAGAGTTGCTGTGAGGGTCACTACAGGTGACCCTATACACATTACACAGGGTCATTTGATGTGTTGTCAATATAAAACATTGATAAAATTTTGAATGCAGAGCTACTGCTAATGAACTAATTTTATGTAGTTGTATTGAACCTTTACATAAGTGAAAGATCTGAATACTTCCTCTATTGCCAACATGACAGTCTTGCATAATTCAGTTATTCACAGTCAGACATGCAAATTCAGTGGCAAACCTTTAGCTACTTAGCTTCAGTTTAGTCTTTGTGAGGTATGACTCAGTAGAATTTGTGGCCAAGAAACAAGTTGAAAACAGCCATGTGGGAATTTTGTAGTTATGGTTATTTAGCAGTATAATGAGGATATGTTTGAGTTGCATGCATTGTATGACAAGTTTTTATTGACATTTTGATATTGTTTTATGTGGTGGGTCCTGTTTTTGGAAATCCTAACCATGAGCATTTCTGGCATCCCAGTATGAGGTGATACAAACCACATATATTTTGAGGGTTACGCATTACAATTGACCATTCAGTTTCACCCACAGTAAGTCTTGTATTGTAATAGATTTTGCGAAGTATTAATGGGGCAGTTTGACATTTTAGGACACGTTTATTCTCTTTAGATTGTTTATTCTCTTGTCTGCACAGTAAATATGAAACCACAGCCAGCAGACAGTTAGCTTACCTTAACATAAAAACTGTTAACAGACAGAGATAGCTAACCAGGCTCTGTCCAGGGGTAACAAAATACAACTATTAGCACTCCTGAAGCATACTAATTAAACAACACCTTATAGATCCTGCACATGACAGCCCATAAAACTGCACCAAGTCATTTTTACACTTTAGTTTATGTAAAAATTAAACAAATTAAATAGAACATGTCAATTAGTGAGCCAGGGTAGCTGTTTCCCCCTGCTTCTTGCCTTGTTGCTAGAAAGCACCCCCTATGTTTTAAACACATTTCTGGACAGCATTATTTGTACAACTACACTTAGTAAAGGGGTAATTTTTTTTGTTCTATTTATGGCCATTTCTCTCTGCACTTTCCCAAGGCACCCAGCCAGATCATTCCTCTTTACATCAGTCTTTAACTCACACTCTGTAAATTCCAAACAGCTTGGCTCTGATAGCTCTGCCTGGAAACCAACAGTGAGACACAATAACACACCAGAGTTTTGCCAGGCCGTACATTGTATGAGTTGTTAGGTCAACAGACGGGCTACCTGCTGGCTTTGATCCCAGTCTGCTGACACGCAGCGCTGTTTCTGTCTGTTCCTGTGTTAACAGACATCACATTTCATCAGGCCTAAAAACATCATTCACTCTAACTGCCCCCCCCCCCAACCAACACCAACAATGACATCAGAGTTTCCATGGGAACCTGTCATGTCTAAACAGTGCCACAGGGACTGCAGCCAAGTCATGATGTCATTGACACTTCAAAGCACAAGTTTAATTAACTACATGTGGAGCTGAGAGAGGGAGAGCAAAAAAGAAAGAAATGTATTGTTTTTGTGTGCAATTAGTATAAATTATCTATTATTGTGTCATGGTTATACTGAATCTTATTAAGTTCCAAAAGTGTTTTGGCAAAGTAGACACAGTGCTAGTAAGGCCACCCAGATGAAGCATTTTGAATTGAACGGAATTGACTGAACTGAATAAAGAGTGAAATGATGTCAGTATTCAATCCTTTTTATACCTCAATACAGTGGCAATGACAAGTCTGAACAAAATGAGACTGTAAGGAGATGCTACTGTCAAATTGGTCCCAAACAGTCCAGTTATGGCTTCTCTCCACATGCCAAACAGTTCAGTCACAATTGTTAGCATGCCCAGATAACTAGCTTACTTCCTAAAGCTGTAACATTGTATTATTTCTAAAAGCAAGGGACACTTCATTGGAAAAAACAATGAAAAAAACATTGCTGCTCCTTTATTTTCGTGATGTCTAAATGGCTAAACAAGTGATGGATGCTGACTTGCTTGGGACTCTTAGTCTTTAGGAAGAATCCATCATGGGCATATTTAAGACTAATATGAAAAACTCAGGTGGAGATGGAGTTTTAATCTTTGCCTCTATCTAATCTTAGCCTCTGCTAGTTAGCTACAGCTGATAAAATTTGCTAATCGTTTGTGGCCAACAGTCCATGACCATCAGCTAGAAATGAGAGGTCTGATTTTTTTCTTCACTGTTGTTTTGTCTTCATCTTTTCAAAAATCGCTGTTAATTTTGAGTGATGAATTTGCCACTGTCACTGGGTAAAAGGCATATGACAGTCTGCTAGGAGTTCACCAGACATTTTTCAAGGACGGACAAGGAAAAGCACTCATTAGACAAGAATTGAGCCCTCTAGGGAGAACTCCAAATGATATGACAATCAAACACCAGTATCTGCTCTTTACCTGGTTAATATCCCTACAGTGAGGCATGGTGGTGGCAGCATCATGCTATGGTGGTGCTTCTCAGCAGTGGGGACGGGGAGACTGGTCAGAATTGAGGGAAGGATGAATGCAGCCAAACACAGAGAGGACCAGCCATGACCCTAAACATACAGCCAAGAAAATGTTGGAATCTTCGGGACAAGTCTCTGATTGTTCTTGATAGGCCCAGCCAAAGCCCAGACTTAAACCTCATAGAACATCTGTGGAAAGACCTGAAGATGGCAGTTCATAGACATTTCCAATCCAATCTGACAGAGCCTGAGAGGACCTGCCAAGAAGAATGGGATAAACTGCTCAAATCCAGGTGCACAAAGCTTGTAGAGACTTACCTAAAAAGACCTGCTGTTGTAATTGCTGCCAAAGAGGTTCTACAAATTTCAGTTTTTGTTTTCTAATAAATTTGCAAAAAAAAAAAAAAAAAAAACTGTTTTCATTTTGTCATTATAGGTTATTGAATGTAGACTTACAAAAATGGCAATTTTATTCATTTGAAAATAAATCTGCAACACAATCAAGTGTGCAAAAGATGAAGAAGTCTGAGTACCTTCTGAATGCACTGTATATGGGGGAGGATGAGGGGAAGAAAGGGTGAGTGATGTGGTGTGAGAGGAGGGAGTGTAGTTGATGTAGCACAGACAAAAGAAGATGGAAGAGTGATGATAGAAAGGTGTGGAGAAGGTGTGTCTGATATACATTTTGGGAGGGTTAAAGAGAGCAACAGGATAAGATGGGAGGAGGGGGATTTGTGTATATCGGGAATATCAAAAACTACGCAGGGTCACTTATGGAAACTCTCAGGGTCATCATTTGGATTATTTTCACAGTATCGTCCATCTTTGGCCTTCAAAAGCTCAAAGAAACGTTTGCTCTCTGCTGACGTCTGTTTCACATTAATCAGCTTGCTGTCTCAACTCAAGAGGCTTTATTACTTTATTGTTTTAACAAGAAATGTGGATGAAGTTACTGAACATGAATTATGAAGCCTTTCTATCACCACTCTGTGTGGATCATACTGTACATGTAACTGAAGCCAGCAATAAAATGTTTTATACTGCAAATCTTTCCAATGACCTCGCAGAGGTTTTCTCTTACGGTATCAGATTGCAAGTGGTCCCTGAGCCACACTTTGAATACTACTCATGTACAGATGTACTAGGAGAGAAGGGAGGAAGGTGTGAGACAGAGAGAAATATGATTTTAACAGGGCCGAGAAGGGAGGGTGTGAGGAGTAACAGAGCGAAGAGATGAGACAAAAACAAGGGGCCATAGTCTGCAATCTCAGGCTCAATGCAAACTCAATAATTACAACCATGGTACACCTGACTGGACACATCTCTGCAGACAACTGGTTCTAATGTGTGTCAGCAGCAAAAAAAGTAACAACACCAGAACTATAAATAACACACACAATTTTGAGCTCATTTTTCCCAAGGAGACTGGAGGAGTTGGGGTCAAAAAACTGACCTGTGTAGGTGGTCATATAAGGTGTATTAAAGAAAACATCAATAACAATCTTGTCTTGATTTTTAAAAACCCTATATAATAAAAAAGCATTAGCTACAAGCACACGATTATGTAAAATACCAAAGTCAACTAGATCCATGGGTTTGAGGACTTGTTAGCTTCCAAATCACTGTGGAGCTGTGTGTGATGTAAGTTCACCTCCATTGAATTGGGTTGGAGGTGGGACTCTCACAGATGGATAACTCATAATTTGGACATAGTGTAAAGGAAGGCCCTCGGAGGGAGCAGTGTGCAAAGTTGGCCACTGCAGCTTTGTAGTGTTTAAAGCAAGACTGTGTGACTATGTTATTGTGCCTTAAAATAAGAGCCTTTAAAACATTTTGATGGTACACTGACTTATAATAGGGAGAACAATGCCTCTGTCATTCCCCTGCCCAGCCCCACGTCCTGAACACAGGTTCTTGTTCTATGTAACTTTGTTGAGCAGGTACAATCTCCTCCTAACTGTGTGATAGTAAACTGCCAGAATCAGGTCCAGCAAGTTCAAGAGTAATGCCGAACTGTAGATCACTTAAAAAGATTTAGAGGTCAATAGAAACCAGCATTCATCTCCAATATCCAGCAAGGAAACTATTGAGAATTCTATACAGAGTTTGTTACAGAGACACCACTTTCAGCTCAAGAATCTGCAGACTGTGAGAAAACCACACCGTTCAGCTATGTTTCAGTTCGGCAAGTGGGACTACACAGTCGGAGTTGATAGGCTTTGTTTTCTGTGCAAGAGGCTGCTGATGCTTTGAAATGAAGCTGTCAAACTGAGAACAAACCTTGTCTCAGCTTCAGTGACATTTAACAGATGTTCTCCACCAGGTATTGTGGGAAACCTCATATCATGTATTTCCAGTATTTTTGTCACACTGAAAAAAATGGACAAAGTACAGCTGATTTATATTTGGTATCTGGCCTGAAACAAGAAAGTGTAGCTTTTAACCCAGCTGATTCACTCTCCAGAGAGGTGAATGATATCAGAGGTAGTGAGCAGACTGAGGGAGACGTACAGTGGGTGAGTCTGAACGGGGTGTCCTCTGTGAGACGGCGTCAGGATTAGATAGGTGTGGAAGCAGACCTGCCCCTAATGTCAACAGTAGAGAGGATATACTGGGAACTGCTGTGAGGATGTGACCTCAAGAATTGGATGGAGCTTTGGGAAGTGAAGTACTTATGGATGAACAAGAAAAGATACTAAAAACACAAACCCACACACACACACACACACACACACACATTTAGTTATTCAGTTATTTTGAAAGAAAAAATGTTCTTTGGATTGTCTCTGCTAATGTTTTTGCTAAATTTGAGGTCTTTACATGCAACTTGTCAGAAAATCCTCCAAAAAAACAAACATTTAATCTTCCAAATACACACCTGCCACAGCAGACCATAGCAAACACACACACATACATACATCTATACATACAGTGTGAGACAGTCATGTGTTTTTCCCAGGAACCAAACTGCTCAGTCAGTGAGCAACTTTGGACACACACTGATTACTGATGAATGATTGTTAAGCAAGAGTGTGTGCGTGTGTGTGTGTGTGTGTGTGTGTGTGCATGTGTAGGTTCAAGATGATGTCATTCACTTAGACTCAGCCAAAAACATCTCAGTTATATCCATCAATTGTTCTTTCACTGCAATCTCTTCACACACACACACACACACACACACTGTTATGCTATATCAAACCTCACTGTATTACCAGATCAGCCCGTCGGCTGGCAGCGAGGCCCTGATTCAGCATTACATCACCCTTTCCTTGTCCAGGCCCTCAAGCCATACACACACAAACACACAATCAACCACATGCACACATGCATACATGCGCAGAGCTAATTAGCAGGGTTATTAGAGAACATCCATCAAGCTGAGTTATTTTTCCTCAGCTAAAGTTTGGAAAGACAACATCATTTGTTCTGGCCAGTAGCAGAGAAACATGTGATCTGTAGCACGTCTGAAAACACAGGAGGACATTAGTTAGGTCACAACAGACACACTGGTCAGTTTTATTGATAGTAGATTTTAAGGCAGAGAGTAATAGTTTGTATTTTATAGTTAAAAATACATAAATAAAATATGAACATAACATGTTCATATGGGAATATAAAATATATATATTTTAAGATATGTTATTATACCTCAAATGAATAATGGCATGCAATGGAAACAAGTGCAACAAAAACACAGTATGTGCAATATTGGATAAAAAACATTTGTTTTTAATTGAAATGTAGATTTTCTCATGGAAATATACTCAGAGTTTGTACATTTGACCATTTTAATTTCCACCTGCCACCAGAGTTTTATTTTTGTCAGGATGGAACAGGATCAGTCCGGATCAGATGGGACAGTCAGGATGTTAAAACTCAGAGACTTTGAGCCTTAGCTTTTAAACCAGTATGGCAGAAGTGCTCAGAAAAAAACTACAATTCCAGAATAAATCAGCAAACCCCATCATATCACGTAACACACTTGAAAGCTCTAGAACAACTAAATGGACCTGATCATGGCCTGATAATGTTTTCTCAACTACTGTTTCAAAAGCCAAGGATGGTCTTTGAACCTGTCATACCTTCACTGTCAGTTATTTCTGCTTTTTCACATTTTAACTCCAACCAATCTGATTTTGCCTAATCTTCTGTTAACCAATCACGTTACTGCTTAAAACTGTTCCTTTCTGGTTTACTGGTCTTTACTATCACCAGTGTTCAGATTCCACTGAGGGATATGTATATACACCTTGTGGTATTTTAACACTGTAATGGAAATGAACAATTTAAAGGTGCGATCTATTGACAAAGAGAGCTTATTTACATAGAGTAAAGTGAGTAATGTCTCATAGCATATTAGGCGATGAATACTGACCAGCGATGAGAAAAAGAAAAGGGAGGGCTAAGGCAAAGGCTAAATTCACCTGGTGTGGAGCCTCCTGTCAGTGTCCATCACTTTATTAACACAATGTTTCAGTCCTCAGAACCTCACCAGGCAAAAACATACAGACAAACACCCTTTTTTCATACAGTTTTTGGTCCTATGCAAGAACTTTTGTGAAATTATGACCTGGAGATAAAGAGATAAATCATTTTTATTCTTTATTGTAGGTGTGTTAAAAAGACAGAGCTAGGCATGTTAAATAAAATCCTAAATGCAGGCATGACAGTGGCTTCCTGGAGGCCTGGTCCTTTGTTGCATGTCATCTCTCTGTCTCTCTCCTGACAATTCTTGTTCTCCTCTCAAGTGGACACTCTCAGTTAAAGGCAAAAAGCTCCCTACACCCTCAAAAAACTAATGTATTGTATTTATGTGTCTATCAGAATAAATGTCATGTTAGAATCCATTCACTCCACCATTCCCATGAAGTAGTGCTGGTCAGTTTAACAGTACTGTATGTAATCATTATGTCCACTGATGTGTGATTTATTATTATTTTTTTTTTTTTCAGATTTAAAAAATCTATAATAGTAAACTAATATGTAACCACCATGTGACCTAAAGTAATAATAAACAATGAACAGTTTATATATAACATTTCTCTGTAGTGATCAACTGCTGCACATGAAGCGGCTGCTATTTCTCTCTCTATCTGTACATTTTATTCCCATGTTCTCCTAAACTCCTCAGGCCTGGTGCTGTAAAACACGCACTGTCTCTAAGAAACATCCTGTCGACTACTTGCTTATTATCAAGACAGCTAAAACATAAAAATGATGAAGGGAAATTATTTCCTTCAGGTAGTGTAAATGTTGCCTAGGTGACGGGCTAAACATGTGAGGTACAGATGGCTGCAAGTGACTTTTACTTTGTGTATCACTCATTTTCAACCACTTTTAATAGATTTTATGACACTTAGCACACTAGCATCTTACACTACTGTCACTCTAACTGTGTGTTTCTTCCCTCGAGCACGTTAGTGCCCAGGCTGTGCTTCTCTCTCTCTCTCTCTCTCTTCTACTGTCTCTCACTGCAGGGTTCTGCCTCCGGAGCTGCTGCTGCTCCCATGATCCAGCTCAACTGACAATGTTACAACATTTAAACATTTAATTAGTGTTAGTCTTAGTGTTATTGCTATTAATGTTTCACTGTTCTGTCATTATTATTACTTTAGCTATAATAATAATAATAATTATTATTATTACTATAGATTAGATGGCTAGATGTTCTGCTTGAGGTTTCTGCCTCTTAGAAGGAAGTTTTTCCTTGCCACAGTTGCCTAGTGCTGCTCATGGTGGGAACTGTTGGATCTCTGTAAATTTCATAAGATAAAGAGTACGGTCTAGACCTGCTCTATATGTACAGTGCCTTGAGATAACTTCTGTTGTGAATTGGCGCCATATAAAGAAAACTGACTTGACTGTAGGCATACACACTACACACACAGCTCTTACAGTTTATCTAAATGTTTTGTCAGGGTTGAACATAAAACCCTGCGGGTGTTTTCATGAGCTGGAAATCCAGCCTAACCACACACTTGCCCGGACAAGAAAATTTGTGACACTGCGTCACATTACTTTGTATCTCTGTAAAGAGAAATGCAATCCAGTGACTCATGGTGGTATTGTAAACAGCAGAGGTTTGAATACTTCTGGATCAACCCTACACTGACCTGCTGTCCTCTGCAGGCTGCTGCTGCTCTCTGAGTTATACCTCAACTTAATGTGAAAGAGAAGAGGAGAGAACATATACAAATGTGAAAAAGGTCAGAGTTTCAAGTCTGTTGTGTAATAATGTAAATTATTAATGTGGGGTCATTTGCAGTTTCTACCTTGTATACTTGTACCACCAGTCTAAATTATTAAATTCACTTTTGGGAAATACAAGATGACGTGGCATACTAAAGTCTATCTGTATTATTGTACCACAAATTGCATATCATAAATATAAAGACATATTGTATTGTAAATCATATAGCTATTGTCAGTGAGAGTACTAATGTTATTGCCCTGCCTTAAAATACATTAGTAGGCTACATTAGTGGTAAGGATACAGGTTTATGGTACAGATATGAATTACCATTCATCTTATCAGACACCAAAACACTGCACAATGGTTTATAATACTCAGACAGCATTCTACAAGATAACTAGTAGAAATACAGCCTTCATATTAGCAAGTAATCCCCCTATGAATGCATGTTAGATTGGTTAATACACCACCTTACCAGGCGGGGTCACCTTGCAGTGCAGCAAAAGTAGGATCTTTTTTATTTTTTATTTTTTTGCCAGACAAATCTGCTTCTCTTACCAACAAGTAGCTGTAGTTTTCCTTTGATTTCTTTTGTCTCTTTGAGCTGCTCCCTGATCTTAACCAATACATTTTATTTGTCTAAACTTAACCAAACCTCAGCTGTAGCAGTGGCAGATCAGAAAATGTCATGAAACAGTGTTGAAGACCTGCCCCTTGAGTGTTGACTCTCAGGGATTTATGCAGCACCACTGGTCTGGTATTACAAGTCAAACATAGATTAAACATGATTTCGGCGTCCTAAGTCCTACATGAAGTTTGAGGATTTGGAAAAAGCAGGATTAAACAGAAACCACATATACCAGCACATACAATGAGATAGAGGAGGAAAAATGAAACATTTCAGTGGCAGAAAACACCGTTTACTGTGTCCTGACAATAAGTTGTGTCATTTCTAATTAACCAAAACACAAGTGTTGCAAGAGGAAAACTCACTCATGCACACACACAGTCAGTGTCTGTCTGTTCCATCTTCTAACAGTACAAATGAGGTCATTCAGGATGAGTTTTATCAGGGCTCTGGAGAGCCAATAAATCACGAGTGTGTTGTCTTTGCACCATGCGTGCGAGTGTGTGTGTGTGTGTGTGTGCAACATAGACACACACTTGCAGAGAGAGAACATAACGCTTGTGTTTCCTTGAACTTCCCTTCTTGCTGTTTAACAGTCTGGGAATCTGTTCCTCTGACCTTTCCCGTGTTACGCTGTTGGGGAACTGCTCTGACCGTGACATCTAACTACACACACACACATCTGGCCTCCTCATTACAAATTAAACTGAGCCTAATCCCGGTGTCAGTGGGGCTTACGGTGTGGTTGGAACATGCAGTATTACCACAAAGTATTTTTTCTCCTCTGAACCTTTGACCCTTGAGTTGTTTAGATCACCTCTCAGTATGGACCCGTCCTGAATGCTAGCTAATCATAAAATCAGTGATGGATTTCATTTAAGCAATAGTTGGACGTCTGCGTTTAAATTACAGTGTACAACATGCAGAGAGGAAAGAGAAGTCCATCCCTCAAACTTTTTCTGGATATCAGTCATCCTGCTGACAAGGCAGCTTTGACCATTTAATCAAAGAAATGGTGGATAGGGAGGTTTGAAATATCAAGGCAAGGCTTGTAATATCAGCACTCACTTATTTGTTATTCCTCATATAGATGTCTTTAGTGTTGAAGAAGAAGGCATTTTTGTCCATAATTAGAATATTTTCCAACTGGACAGCAGACAGACCTGATATGGTATTATTTAACTAGAGGAGCTGGCACCACCTTCAAGTGTGAAACCTTACCAGCTGTCTGCCAACTGTCTGCTGTTTTGTGCTGGGCAGGCAGTGTACAGTGGGTTTAGAGGTGTTCAGTACAGAACATGCACTGTATAAATGAATCAATGAATCTTCATCTGCTGATTCTACTGATTTTACACAGTTCAAATTAAGTTGACCTGTCATGAGGAGTACTATGCAAAACAGTAAAGGAAATATGTAGGACTTTTGAAGTGTCGATGTCAATGAGGAGTACATGTAAACACACTGCTGGTATAGAGTTGTTGTCTGCATTTATTAAATAAATAAAAAAATCAATATGTTATTATCCGGTAACTGCCATTTCAGCAAACCTTGCAGTGTCACTTTAAAGTGAGGTTAGTTTTTTTCTTCCCTGAGGAACACACACACAAACACAGGTGCATGCAAATGTAACTCGTTTCCACCTGACATCAGAAAGAGTTTAGTTTTCCAATGTTCATGACCAACATAAGGTCCAAACTGTTACTGTGTTGACATCAACAAGTAACACTTTACAAAGCAGAGTGTGAACTATCCATGACACTCTGAAACCCAGTCCTACCCTGAGAGTGTTTACACTATGTGCCTTGCAAGTGTGTGTGTGTGTGTATGTAACACCCACTTACCCTTGAAGCTGGAAGCTTCCATTATGGAGGTATGGCACACAATGACGACATTTAAAACTTCACTGAGGAGTGTAGGGGTAGTCAGACATTGTAAACAGGCACACACACACGCAACGTCACACACACTCCTGTCTCTGAGGGCCACTATCAATTACAGTTATTCCCCTTTAGTTTCCATGTAAACACAAACAGAGGGAGAAATAAAAGTTAAAAATACTCAGTGCCATAATCTCAAACCAACTCCCTCTCAATCACGTCCCTCTGTGTTGCTCAATAAGGCTCCAATTCTCAGCTCTACTTTGTCACCAAATACATTTAATTGTTTTGTACTTTTGATACCACTACACAAACACATGCACAATCTTTTCTGGCAACAGTTTCCCAAAAACACAACCAAGAAATTCCCCCATGAACTGATTAGGCTATTTTCTACGAACATTTTTATGATGCTCGCTGCATAGCTATGCAATGACTCAAGCTCGTTTTACGATCTGACTTAAATGTGGGTTCGCTGCACTGTATAAATCATATTTCTCTCTCTCTCTTACTCTCTTATGCAACTGTGATGTTTCAACATGAAAACCCAGAGTGTCCATAGCTGCTGGCTGATAGGAACAAGTTGTCAGCCAAGCCAGAAACTCCATGCATGAGCTCATCGCCTCCAAGCTGCTGCATGTATTTTTTTTTTTTTTTTATTATTATTTTTTTATTACATGGTGAGATTTCATGCAGCCTGACCTCACCTGGCAGGGTAGACAGGTTGAGTTTGAACATAAACTGAATGAGTCAAGGTCTGTCAGCAAGAACAGTGATGAAAATTAGCTGCTTTGCTTTTCCAAACACCCTTTGTGTTGAAAATCAGTCTGGTGTTATTCCTGATCTGTCACAACAGCTCAGGAGAGGAGAGCCAGACGGTCGGACCATCATTAGAACTGTTTATTATTCAAAGATCATACGAGCGTTGCGCTGTTAACGCCGAGAGAGAAACAGAGGAACGAATAGCATGGAGGAAATAAAAGTCAAGTATTTGTGGTGAGGAGGAACAAGAAAAGGGGAGACTGGGGAGAAAAGAGAAGAGCTGAAGCCACGGACAGATTAAAGCTCAAACAGAAAGACCAACACACACGAACTCTCATAACACACTTAAACAGTGAATTTTCCACCAGCTCGTCTTCTTATGCGTGCAGTAGTTAAGTGTGTGGCCAGTGGTTTGGTCACAGGGTCTTGTGAACTACACACACACACACACACACACATACACATACACAAACACACATTTATGGACATTCCCTGCCCTTGACATGAGATTTCCAGTGAGTTTAAATTACCGGTCTGTGTGAAGTCAGTGGGATCAGAGGGTCAGTCTGCTAACCTTATCCATACACTGTCACACAGCTACCCTTGATAAACTTGTATTGCCCTCAATCATCTGACTGATACACTGACATATGAGTAAACATGTGGTCCATCACTGGAACAGAGGGTTGGCAAAGCATGTCCCACGTGCCACACTGTAGGTATAGAGTCTGTTTGATCTTAGTGAAAACCAAAGGTGAAATTAACAGACATTTGTAAAAATCCATCAAATCATTTGTTATGATCAAACTGAAGGAGGTGGAAGGTAATCCAGTTTCCACTATTATTACCAGATTTACAAAAACTCATATTAACACCTGCACCACCCAGAAAAAAAAAAAAAAAATCAGGTTCTAGATGTATTACATGTTTACTTTCAGTAATGCTAGCAGTCAACTAAATTGGCATAGTATAACCTCTCCTGGTGGAAAAGTGGGTGGTAAAAATGTAGAAAGCCAAATAAAAGGCTGACCATCCTGACTTAACCCCTGTGGATTGATTGAGCCATGCTAATACTGTGGCTGTCAGGATGGCAGGGTCGATTAGTTCACCACTTTAGTCCAGACTGAAACATCTCAACAACTACAGGATGGATTGCCATGGAATGTTGCACAGGCATTCGTGTTCCCCAAAATGTGAATCAAATCTCCGAATCGTCCTCTAGCACAACCATGAAGATGATATTTGTGCTTTAAACTCGCAGTATATCCATCCATCCATTATCTACACAGCTTATCTGTAAGGGTTGCAGGGCAGCTGGAGGCTATCCCAGCTGACATTGGGCGAGAGGCAGGGTATACAATGGACAGATCACCAGTCTGTCACAGGGCTACTTCCAGTATATCTACAGTGGAATCAACCGTCCTCCAGCACCAGCCCTGGCTTGCCTCCTGTCCTGCAAACCAGCTTATCATCTTAAGATTTGCGACTGGATAAAGTCACTGTAATTACACAGAACTGATGCAACATGTTGTGTCTGGATGTTCATCATTTTCTCTGGAATGATCATTTGTTACAGATAGATCCTGCTGTTAGTCTGTTGTTGACTTGAAGCTGTTTGCTTGCACTGGTCTTTTTCTACTCCAAACAAAGTGAAGATTTCCCCGCAGAGCTTTACACTGTAACTGTAAACCTCTGTTCAAATGTCAGGACCAAACCAGACTCACAGAATCCTGCTACCAATATAGATGCATTTTCCACTGAAGCTGCCATGGCCAAGATTTTCTGCCTATTTTATTATTCTTTAACTCGACAGTTTTCATGCCAAATATAGCATTCACTATTCCAAGGTATCATTGTCTTGCCAGTTGAAAACCCTCTTAAATAGCATGTAAGAAAGTATAGAGTTACTGTGTGGGGCAATTCATTCTTACATTTATTCTGTTTCTTGAATAGCATCTAGTGTCTTATTTTAGTATGTTGCTCAATTTTGGGTTTGGCCTGGTCACACTGACCATGTAGGCATTTTAGATATTTACATCCTGTAGCTGTGCTGAAAGCCTCGGTCTCTGTACACAACTCTGCTTGGGAATGATGTGTCATTTTTCATCTTTTGTAAGTGTTGCACCATGTAGAGTGAGACAGGCCTTGAGTGTTCAATCATCAGTTCAAATTGTACGGTAGGAATCCCAAGACATCAGACATTGGTCTCTGCTTTGGGTTTTACATAATATATCATCAAACCACTCATTCATTTATTCAGGGTCATTTTACCATGATGTCTGAAAATGCTTGACTAGCATCTTATCTAAAAATGCTGATGGTATCTGTTTAGGCAACCAGCAGTGTTGACCTTGGAGCTGATTGCATGTGTTTGTGTTTTTAGGGATATGTTGGATAGCTGCCTGTGAATTTTTAGGACTGTCTTTTTGTTCTTTTCTCTTCTCTTTGGTCATGGTGTTCCTTCAAAGGACATCAAAAGGTCATTAATTCATTTTAGAATTTGACTTTTATGACTTTTATCTCCTCTCTCTTTCTCTCCCCACACACATTCTCTCTCTTTCCCTCTGTGTCTCAGTGACAGGTTTAGTGCGGCCCTACTCCGTTTGTGACACACACACACACACACACACACACACACACACACACACACACATATATATATATATATATATATATATATATATATATGCACATCCCTTAGGGCACAGGGTACTGGGAGCACATACACAAGCACACATCTGGTATCAGTCTGCATAAAAGTCTGTTTATCTGTGTAAATGGACCTGACTGACCAGTTTAGCTGCCCTCTCTGTGGACATGTCTGAGTTCCTCTTCATCAGGCCACTTCAAAGCTGAAGACAGACATATACAAGACGTGAGGGTCAGTATGTTTTATGAGGATAAGTGTGTGTCTCTAATGAGAGGGCCACAAAGTTACATGAAAGCAGATGATTGTTGGAAGTTTTACAAGAGGCTTTGATTTTACTTGTGTGTTTGCAGAGTTGAGTGCAGGTAGAGGACCAATCAACAGAAAGAGAATTAATTACACAAAACAGTTTCTGATTTAAGGCCTATATTTATCAAAGTTCAAAGAATTACTCCAAAGATAGCTTTAAAGCTAATTTGCCAAAGCAGGAGTCAGAAAGTTCTTTGCTAAGAGTGAATAATAAGATATATTCACCAAGTGACAGTACAGTGAGGTGGAAGAGAGCCTTCCTTATCATGATTATCACAGAGGAACAGTCAATCAGAAACAAGAATCTGCCATTAATCTTCCCCATTTTTTATTCTTTTAAAACATCAGTTTTCTCAGTGATGTATGATTCTTCAAAAGCATATCTTTTGAATTGTGTGGGATTTGTGTAAGATTTAATATATCCAGTAAGTGATACATGAAATTACATTAGTTTATGTAAAGGGGGATTAAATAGAAAATGTCTTATAAAAGCTAAACTGGACAGGGGTAGTTGGATTAGTTTTGCCAGAAAAAAAACAGCGGATAAGGGAAAGTTAGTATCACAGTGGCAACTACAAACAATAAAGATTTATGGAACGTGATTGAGAGCAGCAGCAGCAGGAGCTAAATTCTCCTCTGTTTTTACCCCAGAGGAGAAAAAAACATAACATCCTAACAAAAGTGTGTTTGGCAACTGCATTGTGGGTTAAAATATCCTGATGTATTGATACTGCATCAAAAATGTACTGTTCATTTATTTCAAAACAAGTCTCTGGGGGTTTATGCACAGCTGTGCTGCAGCCATGTTAAGACACCTCTGGAACTCTCTGGAGTGTTTTTATGTCAAAAGACACTTTATAAACAGCTTTATTAAGTTTGTACGTGAGAGTAAAGGATTTTTATTTTTATCTTTTGCTTAAATCCAAAGTTTCACCTAGCAAACTGTTACATACGAGCTGAGATCTGCACAGAAATTTGGACATTTCAGACTCTCAGAGTTTTCTGCAAGAACACTTTATTCACTCACAAACGTCCAAAAATAATGTAAAAACTGCCTGATCATTTTTTTGAATCAATGTAATGATAACAGTGCTTGGTGTGTAATTATTTAAACAATTTAATTATTAATCTACAGTCATTTGTACATCATTTAACAATAAACCAGCAGGTTTTCTGACATTCAAGATTCACTCCAGTTATACTTCATCACAGGACCTCTGTGGAGTTTTCTTGAAAACCGTTGTGATGTGCTGTGTGTATCCTTGAGGTCTGGCAAACATGTTGAATGTATTTACTTCCTCACAAAACATTTACAAGGCTGATGTTTCAAATATTTTAAATAATAATTTTTTACATCTATGTTTGCTAGCAAGCTGTCTTTTTCTGCTTTGTATCATCATACATTACCACCACCTGTAGATCACTGGAAGTGTGAAACCATCACAGCAGGAATGTGTGCCATGTTGTCTTTACACTTGTATTGCTGTATTGTCAAAGAGTGCTCCATAGTGCTGATACTACTACTGGTCAAAAACTCCACCAGGTACCTTTAAACTGCTCATCACCAGTGTGGCAGTGCATGGACTGCTGTCCAATCAAGACCAAATATTTACTTCAGCATTCAACATCTATCATGAGTGAAATCACAGCAAAATCAAAGCAACTTGAAAACCCTCTGCTAGTTTCACAGAAACCTAAACTCACCTTTTACAGCAAACAAAAATCAAACCTCTAAGACATTCTGAAATAAAAATCAATGAGGGAGGAGTGTGGGAGACAGTCTGCCTTCACTGGTGCTTGTGATGCTCTGCTCAGGTCACCGGGTCTCAGTATGGTTTTTTCTGCACAGACACATTCACATTCAGACGCACAGATTAAATATGTGTTGACAGTGATGACAATACTTAAATCAAATCATACTAAATCATATTATCTTACCTGTACTGACTTTCGTCTTGCTGTGGAGATAAATAAATGATAATTACTCTCTTGGACATGAACACATTACATCTGATCACATCACATCTGCCCAAGGGCCATCTTAGAAGATGCTAGTTACCTGTGCTTTTTTCCTGCCTGTATATTTATAGGTGACAACATAGCTCTAACTAATCTTACACAATTACTGATGCTCCCTCTGAAACTAAATGAATATATTCCTCATTATGATAGAAGCTTGGACTAATTTAAAAAACTAATCGTACTCCTGGATCACCACACGCTTTCATCAGCCTGTTTTTGTATGAGGATCTCCACACCCACCTGAGTGCAGGAACTGCAGCATCACATACAGAATGACCAGCAGCGTGATCACAATCACACCAATAGTGAGGTTAAAAAGCCAGCTGCTTGGCTCTGAGCAGAGAAAACAGACAACAGAGACATGTCAGGTATCAGTTATGTTCCTCTGCTGCCACTCTGTGGTAGCTTATAATACTACAGTGCGACTCGACTCCCTCCTCTCACCTTCAACTGTCAGGATGAAGCTCTTTTTGATGGGCACTCTCAGGGACTGATGGGACACGCTGCATGTAAACTGTCTCCCTGAGTCCCTGAGTGAAGCCCGGAGGTAGAAAAAAGCCGATAATGAGTAGGTCTTGTCCTGGTTGTGTTTGTGGCTGGACAGCAGAATGTTCTGGAGCACCTTGGGCAGAGGAGCGCCAACCCTCTGGCCTGACGCTGCTGGGTCCTGCTCATACCAAACTATCTCCACATCCAGAGGGTAATAACTCTCTGCCTCACAAACAACCTTCTGCTCCCCGCCATCCTGCAGTGAGAGAGCTGATCCGACGTTGACAGAGACACGGGGAGGCTCTGAGGAGAGGGAGAGGCAATTTTAGCAAGAGGTTTCCCTCAAGTTTCACTTTAATGTAAAAAAGACAGGATGTCAGTTTAGATGAAGCAGAGAGTAAAGTTATCATCCTGACTGATGTATCGCTGAGGCACATTAAAGGAATTCCACATTTGGGAAATGCACTTTGTTTACTCACTGTCTGCTGGATACAAGTTTTATTTTAAGATATTAGTATGGTAACAATGCGATCACCTGACTGAAATAAAGGTTACTTCTGAAAAATGTTGACTTATTTCTGTGAGTATTAAAACCTAATTTTGGTTTTGAACATTGGCAGGATCCTCTGAGGTCTTTTATCCAAGAAAATAAAAAAGAACATACTGCCTGAACGAACTTCCTGACAGTTTGTTTTAGAATTGATTAAAATTTTACTCCTTACTTCTGCGGGGCTTTATATATTTGTACCATATTTTATCTGCACGTCCATTTACCGACAATTACCAGCCTGAAGTCTTCAGCCTCTGACTTCAGACTTAAGAATTTAAACTCAAAAGTTTTAAGACTACAGAGGACCAAGCTTTTGCAGTTACAAGTGGGACTCAGGAAATACCTGCCTAATGAGCTCACACTACTATCTTACTTCAATCAAATCAAAATGTATTTTAGATACGCAATATATAGTGTTATAAACACATTTTCCATTCTGATATTTCATCCTAATGTACCCTGATCTACGACCTGTCTGTGACTCTTCCTTACCTTCAATACGCAGATTAATATCCAGACTGGCGAATAGTGGATTCACTAACACTGAGCAAATGTACGTCCCTTCACTGCTCATCTTGGTGAAGGGGATGGTATAGGATGCATCCCCGCCTGCGAGGCTTTTCAGCCCAACACCAGTCCCCTGGGTTTGCCCTGTGCGGCTGGTGTGGCTGAAGAGTCTGGTTCTCTCCCCACGATACTGCCAGTACCACTCAACAGTTATGTTTGGTCCCTTGTGGTCAAGAGCGAACTGGCAGTGAAGCTTTTGTTTGGAGCTCAGGCCTGCTTTCACTGACGGAGACTCTGTTTTAATGACCATGGCAACTACGGAAACAGATGTGACAAAACAGAGGTAGGTGAGACAGAGATACATTTTTTAACTTGGACTGCTATCATATCAAATTATTAAAGACACTGAGAGCTACCTGATGTTGTGAGTATCTCTCTGTCCCTGATTGCAGGCCAGCTGCGGTAGTCCTGCTGTCCTGTGGGGGGTTGGTCAGATGGGTGTCTGAGAAAGCCAGTGATGGTGAACAGGCCCTTGCTGTGTTTAAGAGTGCAGCTGAACCAGCGGTTGTACTCCTGCTGGCTCGCCTGGACAGGCCAGCGGACATGGATGCCCTCTGTGCTGTACCTACGCAGCTCACACTCCAACTGCTCTGCCTCCACCCCCTCCACATACCGCCGCAGGTCCAACTTAGATCCTAGAACAGAACAGAATACAATAGAATACATAAGAACAGAATAGTTCTAAGTCTGTTAACATAATAGGCTACAGGTCTTACCCGTGACCAGGAAAGTGATGGCATGTGGGTTAACAGGAGCATCTCCTCTCTGACCAAACTGCAGCATAGCCTCTCTGTGAATGAGCTGAGTCTCAGTGAGACCTTCGCTATTTACAAACACATTCTCATCAGTGAACTGACAGGGAAGCCATGGCATCTGATGGATAGACAGGACACCTGAGAGACACAACATGAACCAGTGTAGTCGATGAACTTTCAGTTTATACACTGTGGTATAATATATTACAGTAGGTTACACTGAAGTATAGAATAGTATATTACAGTAGAGTGTAGTATAGTAAAGAAGTCATAAGATATACTACAGTGTAGTATACTATAGTATGGTAGTATTGCATTGTGTGGTAGTTACTCTTCAGTATATCAGTCGTTTCATACATGTCCTATGGCTTTAATAGACGTGTTGACACGACACACACATGCACCAAAACCGTCACAATCTGTAACGAAGCTGCAGTCAGCAACTTACCTGCACACAGGTACAAGTAAATAAGTATCTTTAGGATTAAACCCATGATTCTTCATCGGTAGAAATCCCCTTGTTGATCCAGCGCCACTCTGGGTTGTTCACAGTTGGAGGGACACTTTCACTTTCATTTTGCAGAAAAAAAAACTTGCTTTGCCTGCAGCTCCTGTCACGTGGTTAACAGATACAATATCACATGCAAAATATTTAAAATGTATGCAATACGTTACATATATGTGACTAAAGTTTGAATGACACTTTGCGTCTGCGCCCTGAACATATAGCTTAACTACTTATTCCTCCGCAATATGTTCAGTGAAAAATATTCGAGCCTATGCTACAATAAGAAAGCAAAGATGAAGCACATATTTCCTTGTTGTATCTTCAAATACACTTATCAAAAAATTCAACAAGGGACGGACGTTATTTAATAGTTTCGCTCTTACGCCTGGTCCAGCCTGCAGTACTGGGTTTGTCCAGAGGTGGCGCTGTGAAAACATCTGAACACTCGGCAGCGGCGGGTCCCTCTTGTCTCCTCACACCCTGATGCGGAACAGCGGAAGCGCTTTATACGAACTTGTTGACACGCTGCTGTAAACTTATGAAAACCTGTTCAGAGTGACGGACTTTACCTGATGAATGGACTTCATTGCTGTATACGTGAAGTACCAGTGGTTTATTTGACTAAACGGACTTTTCTGGCCGATACTCTGGGCTACAGCTCATGAATGGGAATTGAAACGGGACTAAAATAAGCCGACGACATTCCTTTAGCTCCATCCAGCAGCAGCAGCTAAGCTATGACATTAATGATGGACAAAGGTAACGAAGACTTTTTGTATAATATAATTCTGACTGAAACACCTTTTCCTATTTAGATAACACGACGCTACACTTAATTCAAGTGTTTTATATTAAAGCTGCCCTGTTTATTAAGACAGTATTAACACATCTCCAAAATATCCCTGTTTATAATTTAATTGAATAACTTAATCACATAATTCATACTTGTGAAAAAAAATCTTACTGTTCAGATTGGAACAGAAGCATGAAGTTAGGTTTTTTTTCACAGTTATGGACTCTTATTTAATGGTAAGGCACTAATGTACATGTTAAAAGCTGAAATTAGTAGTTGGTTAAACAATTAGTCAATCGACAGAAATTTAACAGACAACTATTTTCATAGTTGATTAACTGTCTCAGTCATTTTTCAGGCAAAAAATGTGAAACCGTTTCAGAATCTTTATATGGTAATGTTGCTGCTTTCATTTGGTTTTTAAACGTTAGATGTTTTTAAAAAAGAAGTTTACTGATGACACCTTGGTCTCTAGGACAATATAATGAGCTTTTCCTCCTTTTCCTTACAGTCTTTAGACAACAATAATCAGCAGATTCACAGATAGTGAAAATCATTAGTTACACCACTAGTTGTGTTAATATGGCTGCCCCCTTTATCTGTGGGAGCTAACAAAGTTTCAGAACTGAATGATAAGCACTGTATGACTGGATTGTTCCTTTCCTTAGTTTTGACTCTTCTCTTTTCTGCTTGCAGATGCAGCTGTTCTTCAGGGAGCTTTCCTCTCAGCTAACAAGCTGTGTCTCCCCTCATCCCTGTCCTCCCTTCAGAAAGCTGACTGGAGCAGGGTAGGACGTTCAGTCGTGGAGACAGTCATAGAAATCTGTGGACTGGATGAACTCAGGGTTTATCCCAACACAGTGGCTGGCTGCTGGAAAAAGAGGATAGTCTGTGTAGTGTGGTTGAAGTTGTTGTGCGGGCAAGCTGAGGAGGATGTAGAGACAGCATGGAGGGAGAACCCCTTCTTCCCTCTCCAGAACGGCCTCCCTGAGGTCAGCCATGTTGTCCTGCTGGAGCTGGTGAAGTCACTGGCAGCTGCAGATATTTTTGCCCATTTCCTCCTGTGTCTTCCTCAGGCTCAGGTCTGCGTTGAGCTTGAAAGGCTGACACAACATGTGAAAAGCAGCCCAACTGGAGAGGATGATGTCCGACTTTTTCTGGAGGTGTGGTGGGAGCTGTGGAAGGGCAAAAATGACCAGAGAGCAGGACGAGAGGAAGGCATAGAGGCAATGTTTGCCAACCAGTTTGCTCATTTGTCCTCTAAGTCCTGCAGTCTGTCCCCTCAGGCTGCCAAGAGGTTAAAGCTAGACACATCAGCTAAACTAGCATCATCACCAACCACTGATGTCCTCCACATTCTCCTCCATGCACTTAAAGACATTAAAGATCACATATCCACAACAGATCTCTGCCTCCAGGCTCTCTCCATTTCCCTTGATTCTCTGTACACAGCCTTTCTAATAGACCAAGAAGTCATCCTCCCAACTAAAGAGAAGATGCACATGTTGTCTAAAGCTGTGAGCATCAGAGAAAAGAATGATGAGAAACTGAGCCCTGAACTTATTCAGGAGGCTTTGAGAGACTTGCATGCTTCCCACACACCATCTCACTTTAAGCCCAGCACTATGAGGCTTGGGGAAGCCTTGAAGATTATAACAGACCTCACACAGTTTTGGCTTAACAGTCAGCTCCTGAAAGTGTGTGACAGCACTAATTTTAGTTACTCTGCATTTAAACTAGAACAAAGTGTTCAGAGAGTCCTGACAGCCATAGAGAAAGCAGACGTGCCTGAAGCCATAACTGAAATGAATGCTCAAGAGACTGAGAAGAATATACTCAGAGGTTTGCTGAAGTCCCTGGCTCTCCCTGCCATAGAGACGACTCCCAAGGTGGACGCAGAGGTCACTATGACCATCATAAATCACCACTTAGAAGACCATCAGAACTTTGCTGTGTTATTTGCCAGTGAAAAGAGCTGGGCCTCCTGTGATGAGCAGTGGCTGGACTGCCTGGAAAAGAACCAAGCAGCCTTCCAGCAGCACAATACTCTGGTCAACCTGGCCTCCATCCTCATGAGCAAACTCCACAGTGAGAGCTCAAACGTGAGCCACTGCAGGAAGCTGATGAAAGTCATTGCAGACATTTTCTCAGCGCTTTCGTTAGAAGACAAGAACAAATCCTTGGCTGCCATGTTGAAATTGTCCACCAGGGGGTTCTTTGGGCATTCTGTTCCCCCTGCTGTAGCTGATGGGTTTGAACAGGAGCTCAACATGGCATTCAACTGCATCATCCAAGGAGGGGGCGGGGCATCAGCAGCAGAGTCGCAGGGCAATCTGAACACAGCGGCCTCTTTGGTAGCAAGAGTGGCCTTTCAGAACCCAGTGGCGGCTTTGACGTCATGCTGTCATTCAGCTATTTTCAACAAGGGGGCTTTCACTCTTATGGCTAAGATCCTTCAGCAGCTGCCCGGACTCAGAGGACAGAGGGAAAGAAATGATAAAACTGAATGTAATGGAGAAGAAAGAAAAGAGGCAGAGGAAAATACAGATGAAGGAAAGGATCCTCTGCGTGGTAGCAGCCTACTCAGCAGGTGTCTGCAGGACATAATCAAGACCAAATCGTTGTTGGCCAGTGAAAAAGAGCAGCTGGTCAAGTTTCTGGGTCGGCTGATGATGCCAGTTATGGCAGTTGATGGAGAAGAAAGGAGGCAGTGCTTTCTGTCACCTCAGGAGGTCGTCAACATCTTCGTCCTGCCAAACCTTTCCACTATGGGTGAGTACCCTGTGATATTCATGCTTCCAAACTTTGTGAACTACGACCGAAGTGTTGAAAACTGCCCTTATGCAACTATAAATGTCATATTATTAGACTGCTAGATATGATAATACAATCATAACCATATGATGCTGATATTGACCTTTCAGTGAATTACTAAGATATCAGTGATATTAATATTAATCCTCCCTAACCACCGCTTATTATTAGCAACGATTAGCTCCATTCAAGAAGTCTCAGCATTGACAAAATAATCTCAAATCAAAGTGCACTCTCTATTTTCTAATGGAGCTTTTGATTTTGAATCACATCTCACAGTTTACCATGTTGTCTCGGGGGCTAGTCTAAACCAAGGTCAAGGTTACAGTTTGATTATTCTTTAGACAGACACCATCATAAAGTAATTTAAACATAAGGCATGAGCAAATTATGTTTGCTGATGAAGCCCATGAAATGTAGTTAAAAGTCCCTAAAAAACTAGGAAGAGTTCAAATTATTACATCAAACTACTGTTTCCAAGGTCAAACATTAACTTTCATGTGGAGCTAGATCAGTAAATTGATCAGGCAGATATATGGGCCAATATGAGTTGTAAAAATATCAGTATTGTTAAAATGTCTGCTGAAATCAAGGTGAATACTGAACAGTGTCATAAGAGCAGTGACAAGTTTATAATGACACTGTAAAATGTGCTGCTTGAATATCTTCACAACACTAATTTAATTATCACATAGTTACATTTTCTTCAACTGACAAATACAACATTAATATGAACCAAAATAGTAAAATCAAAACAAGACAATATGCTGAAAGATGCTGAAACATTCTGCAGAGTCAGGTGATGATTAGCAGCACCTTTCACTTTACATGTAGTTATTTGACCCATTTTGAATGTAAATATTGATTAGTGCAGAATTCCTCTCCATGTTTTTTACATTATGTGTTTAAGTAAAGAAAATAATTTTGAACCTGTCTGCTCCAATGCAATTTTTTGTATTGCCTCCAGGTCACAGTTCCTGCGATATAGAACTGAGTCTTCAACTTCTCCACACTGCTTTGTGTGTGGACGTCCAGGATCCAGCCTCTTCTCCACACTGGGTGTTGGACTGCTCTCCCTTTCCCCTGCTTTACATCCTCGCCCAGCTGCACAACCAGGCTCTCAGGTTTGTATAATGAGCATTCTTCTAGCCTTTAATTCAGAGTCAGATATTTCCTGAACACTTCACACTTATCAGTAAGTCTCATTAAGTAAGACTGATGACTATGACCTGGCTCCTCTGCTAAGGTTTTGGGAGCAGCCATCAGAGGGCGCTGTCCACCATTGGTCCATGGACACCAAGGAGCTGCTGGTGTCTGTGTTAACCACACTGGGGCAGGTGATTGGTGCAGAGGTGGCGGTGACCCCCAACAGCTGGTCCAGAGCTCTTTTCTGGCTCTACAACAAGATGGAGGAGCTGGACTGGACAGTTAGGTTCCACCTGAAGCCTGTGTGGAGGGAACACTTTAAAAATGAAGTTCCCTCGTCTCTGCTGACAGTGTGTGAGTTACCTGAGCAGGTAAAAACTTCTTTGGATTAGAATAATGTTCTTCTTGTTAATGTCTTTTTGATAAGGTATAAAAAGAAATAATTACAGCAATGTTTCAGATAAAAACAGCAAATGTTTTTGTTGCTCTTTGACTTTGTACCAAACTGTTTGAAGTGATCATTTTTTCCCATCTCCCTCTCCTCCAGGAGTGGTCTGCTTTGGACCTGCCTCAGTACAGCCAGGGCAGTGGCCTTTTGGCCTGGATGGAGTGCTGCTCTATATCGGACTCCCTGCGGTCCACCATGTTGTCCTGTCTCTTGCTGGACCAGCGCCAGCCTGACCACGTCAACATGTTCAGCAAAGGCCTGCTGGTGGCTCTGACCCAGACTCTGCCCTGGTGCTCCGTCTCCCAGTGGTCCAGGCTGCTGGGAGCCCTGAGGGAGCTGATCACCTCCGGTCGACTCCACGTCCCCTTCTCACTTGAGTACGTGGATTATCTGCCCCTCCTGGATCTGAGGAGGTTTTCATGTGAGCTCCGCCTGTCAGTCCTCCTGCTTCGAGTCCTTCAGCTGCTCTGTGGGTCCAGCTGCTCGCACTGGCTGTTAGCAGATGGCTGGGCGCATGTTGGCAGGTTATATGCCCATGCTGTGAGGGAGATGATGAACTCAGTAAGAGCCAAGCTACCTCTTCCCTCATCTGGTGCTTGGACTGTTTCTGCTTCACCTCCTCCTCCTAAAACACCAGCATCTAGAGACTCAAATCCTGAAACCAAAGCTGCTAAATTGTCCAGAGACTCTCTGAAAGAAGCAGAAGGCCCTCCTCTGAAATCAGAAGAGTCACAAATGGAAGAGCAGGTGGAGACAGATCTCAGCCAGGAAGTCCTGTTTGTTCTCAGCCAGCTCTTCTGCCATGTTCAGCACATCCAGGTAGGAGTTAACATCAATACCAATAACATTAAGATTCTGATAAACTGGAAGGAGTGAATTAACTAATGTGCAGGTATTAAACTGTAAGTAAAGACAGCAACAGTGAGGCTGAGCTAAAGATCGAGGTCAGCTAGTGTTATTTGTGTAACCACCTCCACTGAAAAATGATAAACATGGCTGTATGTTGAGAACCAGGCAAATTTAAATTTAATGCCAACAACTAAAATGGTATTTTTCTGGGTTACTGAAAGCCAAAATACCAATATTTTAGAGTTAAGATGCCAGTAGATGATATTTTGATGACAAGTTTCCAGAAGTTACATGTAGTGTATTAGAATAGACTTCCCTAAATCTAGATTAAAGTCTCAGTGGTAACATTTCTTTCTCCCAGGTGATGATGCCAGGAGGCCAGTGTGAACCGCTGTTCCTGGCCAGTTTGGAGATCCTCAGCCACTACGAAGCCATCATGACTGGCTTTCCAGACAGCAGCACTCCGCTGGAGAGCGACAACACCCGACACTTCTTCTCCACCATCACAGACAACCTGGAGAACCAGGAGATGAAGGCTGTACTGCAGCAGAAGATCGCTCAGCTTGTGTCGTCAAGCTGATTTTTCACATGTATTCCACTGAGGAATTAAAGTTCAAGTACTCCAAATTCTGTTTGTAGATTTCAAACATGTTTGCTGATAAAGCAAAGACGTAATGTCAGTTGTCAGTGTGGTACACTGTATTTAGTTAATCCATGGAGTTATTGTAAAATGAGGAGTTGGGAATCTGAGTGAATAAAAAGCCTAAATTTCACAGCAGATGTCTTTTTGTGCTGTCTCAGTAATATTCATTCCTACACAGGAACCTTGCACAGGTTCTTGACCAGGTCATGGTGGCTGACATTTCATGCTAATTTGAACAAGAGAGTAAATTTGCAATTTAATTACAAATTTATCTACTGTACACCTCGGACACCCAGTGTTTTGGGCCACGCATACATTAGCCTTGCACACACCCTCACCATCATCAGTTTCAAATTCAAACATAATCCAATCCAGTTCTTCCAGGTTTATTCTGTTTAATGGCGTGGTCCCAGACAGAAAGTCAATCAAGTCAGTCAAGTCAGCCATTTCCTCGTTACTGCTTCTTTACTTGATGCCAGAGGTATTTGTTAGAAATATTTGTCATGTTTTTTGAGCCTGTCTGACATCTTTCCCAAATAAACATTGAAATAATTCATATATCACATGTTCTGATCATGTTCAGGTTCCTTACTTTTTAATCGTCAGAGTTAGGAAAGGCCTTACAGTGTTCTTCCAGAATTCCCTCCAGAGCTGAGCTCATGGTGGGAGACTGTGTTCTACATGTTTGACCATCATCTTGTTAGCCTTATGTTAGCTTCTTTCTCTCCCCTGGATTTAACACACAATGTGAAAAGAACCCTGATCGATTGTAAAGTTGAGTAGATGCTGAATATCAGATTTCTGTTGTTACTTATTGCATTAACAAATAGGTTCATTAAACTCAATCCTGTTGCTCCAGTGGTTTTGATATTTGATATTATGTTATCTTAAGAAATCATGTTTCCTTAAATACAGATACAGTTTGTGGGTTATTGAAAGGTATCAGTATGAGCTGCCATTCCAGCTTTTTCCTTAGGCAGTTGTATTGTCTGAAATCTAAATCTTGATTTTTACTTTCCCCCAAAAAATGTTGAAATCATTCTTTTCCATTTATTGAACTGATTGAGATGTATTTCAACAGTTAAGTGAAAAAGCAAAAGCAAATAGTAGTGCGTTTATCTCTATGGCATCAACTGAATTCACTTACAACAGCAAACACTTCAGTTTTACTGATTAAAAATAATCAGGGCTTCTTTGTACAATAGCACAGCATTAATAATGTGTTACACTAGCTGTAACACATGCTCTGTCACATAGTAACAGCTGACAAACATTTCTGAGAAGTTCAAACATCAATGTCATATTTCACAGATTAGAGCCACACAATTACAGTGTGGAGCAAACACTTTGAACTCTCTGTATGACACTGTCAGGAAAAATCTGAGATTTTGAGAATAAAGTCAGTTTTACAATTTTACATGTAAAAATCCAAACCAAACTATCTTCATTTTCATCATTTAAATGATAATCTTATTCTCTGAATTTTGCTGTTTTTCCTCATAAAAGATTCTCTGCAATTTCTAAAGAATTTCAAGAGAATCTCAGATTCTCTGTTTCTTTCCCTGACAGTGCCCCTCTTTGATCTCAGTGTCTGACCAAGTTATTTTTGGAAACAGGTGGACTCTTCAGTCTGTCTTTGGCCTGTCTTTGTTTCCATCTCCTTTCCCTCCCCTCTGTCTCAGGTAGAGTCGGTTAGCTTTCTTCACCAGCAGGATAAACCAGTATATCTGTGGAGCCAGGATCACCAGGTTACCTACGTTGCACTGCAGAGGCAGATGGAAGGCCACTCTGTGTAGAGGAATGCCAAACTGCCGGCTGTACATCCAATACATGAAGGGGAAGATCATGATCCGACATGTGAAGAAACTCAGGAGGACAATGATGCCATTGATTCTGTGCAGCCTGGTGTGGTCAAGACCCAGCTGGATATCAGGGGAGGGTGAAACAGACAGAGAGTGTAACCAAGATGGTGGAGGAACTGGAATAAATATTTAAGTCTAGAAGTGTGTGTGCAAAGGTTTTGTGTGAAAACACATCATGATAAATAAATCACTGAAACAGAAAAGAGCACCATCTATTTGTTCTGCTGCATTCACTAAATTTAAACAGCTTTTGAATTTATGATTAAAAATCATACAAAAAAAAAAACTAAGTGATATACTGTCCCTTGGACAGAGTCTGCGCTCCCTCAGACAAAACTGGACAAATCTCAGACTAATTTCTTCAAACCCTCAAAAATTCAAGCTGTTACTTAGTGACAACTTGGGAATGTGAAACTGCCTTGTACAGATTTATGGTTATATGTTGGCTCTCTAACTCTATATTAAGCATCAGGTTTTCAGGTTTTAATTATTACATTTTATGCCTCTGATAGAGACTCATAAGCACTGAGGACACAAAGGGCACAACCTTGAATCTTCTGGTTGTTAAAGTGCGTTGTACTTGTATTCTTGGTGGGGGTTTTTTTTGTACACTTTCCATGAATTCCATTAAATTTCTTTGACGACTTAAACCACCAGAAATCAAGTACAACATTACTTAATTGATTACATCAACCTATTTTGGCTTGTGTCAAAAAGCAGACATAGAAGTCATTTTGTAAGATGAAAACAGACAGAACTCAGATAGTCTTGGTAAGGAAATGACAAGGATACAAGGACAGCAGATACTAATGTCGTAGTTTACCTGGATGAGGATCTTTCCTATAGAGATGAAAGGAGTGCTGAACTCTGTGGTGAAGAGACAGCCAATGAAGAAATCACCAAGTCCTCTTCTGAAGAACTGCAAATAAGCCACACAGTGCAGTCAGTAGTCTGTCGGCCTTTATGTGTGTTCATACACACAGACTGTGACAGTGACTCCTCTCTGATCTTACCAGAGTGATGGGCACGAAAATGAGGAGCAGTGCCAGGTGATGGAGAATCAGCATCCAGTCCTTGAAGAGGAAAGCCCTCACAGTCTGAAGAGAGTGGCCGCTGTGTGCACCGACCTGACCTTTGGCCCTTTGATTATAAAAGTGACTCAGATACATGGCGTAGATGTCGTGGGCCATGTAGGGAGCTCCAAACAAAACAAACCCATTGACCAGCCAGTGACTGTATACGGATGAGATAGCAAGCATTTTCACTGAATTCATTTTCATTTTCACAGAATAGTTGGAGTGCAAACATTATAATATAATTACAGAAGACAGAAAACGAGGTCTTAAAGGTTTTAGTGACATAAACTGTTAACTGATTTAAATTGCAAGCTGTGGTCAGTGTCACACTTTCCTATTATATCTGACATTTTTAGAACAGAGTGTGTGGTTATCGTACCTGTCAGTCATGACATCCCTGCAGGATGCTACAACTGTCACTCCAGCTGCAGTAGCTAAAGACGCATGAATGGCGGACACCAGCCTGAAAACAGAGTTAGCAAAAACGACCAACCTGTCATGAGCTAATAGAAAACTGGAAAAAGACAACACGTCTGTTTCCCCCTCAAATAGAGTTTGGAGAAACTCCATTGAAATATATAGGAACATTTAGGTGTGTTGCTTTTTGGTACCAATACATACAAGATAAAAGATTACTTAAGGAGTCAGTCCACTCAAAGTTCATATTTGGTGTCTTCGGCCGACATATTCTATACATATGACCACATGATTGAGCAAAAATCACCAACTTCATACTGGTTACTGCGTATTCCAATATCCACCGTGTATTTAGAGGAGAATAAAGACTCGTTATAGCAGTGCCGAACTAATCAACTCTGTACAATGACGCTAATGGTCACAAAACTTCTGCAATTATTGTAAATTTATGGATATGCAAGACAACATTAAATTGCAACATATGTTAAGGGGATTCGGTGAAGTGAACGGCTCATGAGTTGTGACGGCGCTAACCTCTCACTGACTGAAACCACGTCGGCATCACTCCAGCGTGTAAAAGTTGATCTGAGTACTTTCCTGAAGGTGTAGAAAAGCCCTGGAAACACCACAGCTCCACATACTAAGGGCGTAAACATTGTTTTAGCCGACTTCTTCCTGTTGCCGCGATACCGCCTTAATCACCAAACAAAAGCAACAACAGACAACAACAGTCCCGACAGAGAAGTGTAGGACAAAGCATAACTTAGCTGACGGTTAACAGTCAACGGCACCGCCGTCCTCTGAGCTTCAATAATATAACTCAACTTCCTTGTCATAACGACAAGTTTTATTTACAGGGCTATTATTGGTCGGAGGAGAAGCCCTGTAAACCAATAGCAATGATTGACCTTAAATAACCTTTGATGGTTTTTCTTATTACACGCATGCACTTTTTTCTTTTCTTTCTTGCATATATAACATTTTATATCCGCACGCACACGCATATTATTTTTATTTTATTTATTTATTTATAGGCACAGGGCTAGGATACCTTTAGGAATGGCTGAACAATCCAATAATTAAATGACTAAATTAATCTAAATGATCAATAGCTGATCAACAGTATATCAGACTTGTCTCCATGTGTGAAGAGGATCATGGGTCACATGGGGGTTTGGAGCGGTCTGAGTTGGACCTCCTAGCTGAAGGTGGTGGTGGGCAGCACCAGCAGGATGACAGGGGGTTCTGCGTGGCAGAGGGTCAGACCTAGACAGCGCTCCTGGGACACTCTCTCTGGAGAGTCTCTTACTTTGGCTTAAACTGAACATTTCTTTCAAGGAAAATTCCTTGGAAAATTTCAAGGAAATTCCTATTTTTCATATAATTCTCAGCATTTACCATTTGCCATTTGTGGCAGCAGTGTTCATCAAACATTACATAGATATGCTCTAAAGTATTTAGATCTTGTGGGGCAACCTGATAGCCGAGCAGTTAGGACACATACCACATGGGTGTAAATATCCTGAGCAGTGAGTCCCCAGTTTGATTCCCACCCAGCTGGACCATTTGCTTCATGTCATTCCTACTGTCCTTCCCACATTTCCTGTCTATCTTCACTGTACCTGTCTTGTTTGTTGTAATATGAGGATTGAAAGTGAGACACCTCAGCCAGAGTCAGGGTTTTAATTCATCTAGTGTGTGTCGTCGTTCCATATTTTAAGATTAAGCACTGTTTCCATCAGCTACATCAGTTGATGATATGATGGATGTTCCTCCCTAAACCTCAACTAATCCACGTTGTGGTGATATATTACTGCATGGATGGTGGATCAGGTTCCACATGTATCATTTCTATTTAAGATGTCTGACAGGATGCATCCTACCTTTGTGATGTGGGAGCCTCCAGAGAACTAGCCTATGGAAATATTCCTGGCTGATGGACCTTTTCATGGCATCAGATCACACTGTGGGGCCACAGAGCTTGGACCACAGAAATAGGCCATGTACGGATAATGGAGCAGCAGGAAGTAGGCCAGGCCACAGCACTTCCATAATGATGACAGAGTGATCCATCAAAAGAAAACGGTATTTGTCTCTGTGGTGTTAAGCTGGTTAGAGAGCTTTTTGAGCTGTCAGTGTGCAAGATGAATTATATCACTAAAGTATGATTTTACCATGTGCAGTAGTTCAGTTTCATAACAACACATTTGGAAGATGGATGTGTTACTTAAAAGCAGCTTAAGATTTAATTTTCTGTCGAAGTTAGAGAACGTTCAGAGATTTGTGTATTTGTGTTTTCCACTGGACATGAATCTGGTAAAGTGATATCACATACTACACATCAACATTTGAATTAGAATCTGATGACAGTTCTTTGCTCAGTCATTCAGATCTGTTCTAATTTAAGAATACACTTTCCCCCCTAAAATTTTACCTCAATTATGGCTTACATAGTCAGTGATATTCAAGCTTCTATCTGACACCACATTTACAGGGGCTTTAATATATGTGGCTTTTTGAATGTTTTATGTATTAATTAGTGGAAATATACAAAGGCAGCTGGATAAGAAAAAAACAATGTGTTAATGTGTGAAATTGTATTGCTGTATAAAATGTTGAAATCAAAATATGAATATAAACCAATAAAAGAATGTTTGGGGATTTGCAAGAGTCAAAAAAATGGAAACAGCAGTAACTGAGATATCCTGATTTTAAGAAACTTTAGATACAGATATTGTTGCAGGCTGAGTAGTACTCATCATGATGAGTAAACTAAACTTCATGTGTGAAATTGGTGAGGTGCCCCTTCAGCATCCTGTCAATGCAGATCTGCTATTCCTCCTTTGTCCACTAGTCACCACTGTAGTTTCCCCCTTGAAGTACTACAAACTGTCTGGGTCCTGCATGTGCTTCAGTGTTGACTCTATCATAAAGTAAAGTCAAAAAAGACAAAGACTCACAGTAAAACCACTGTTTTGTTGAGTTTTATTCATATATATATTTATATACTCATGTGTTTGACTGCCACCGTTAAAAAGTGTGACTCATCACATTATCACCTGTAAGCATAAATAATAACTTTTTTTTCTCTCTTGAAACCTGGTAAATAAACCAACTGAAAACAGTTATGGGTCATTTTCAGCACCATTGAATAGTACATTCTCTATATTGCATCAGAATATAAAAATATACAGATATAGTGTTTTTCTTCTTTAAAACATTCTTTCCGTGTTGTTCAATGGCATGAAACAAGAGAGGAAGAAAAGACCTCATACTGACAATGAGGATTGTTACCATTATTATTGTCTATTTCATTAATCCTTAGCAGATCCGCACTGGACTGTCCATTCATCCATTCACAGCACTTTTAAAACATCAGTAGCAGCCACACGTGGGAGAAACAAATTAAATAAAACACAAGTTCGAGGGGTTGTCCTCTGTAACCTGTAACGCTCACAGTGCCACTGGCCTCCCAACCACTTCAAAAGAAAGAAAGAGAGTGAAGAAGATGCTAACATAGACATGGGAGTGTTGTAGTGCAGTGGAAGGGAAAGCCATGATAACCAAGCAGGCCGGTGCGCTGTAAGCTCCTCATAACCATGACCAGTTCTGTTACAGTAGCACTCTAAGCACAGTTTATTCACAGTCCAAAGTGGTGGTGATGATCATGATTCTCATGGTGCTGGGGTAATAATACCCCCACCCCCATCCCAAAAAACTAAACAAAACATAAAAACAACAGAAATTCAAAGCAGAAAAAAAGTCAAAAAATGCAACAAGTCAGTTTTAATGGTTTGAGGCAAACAAGAAGATCAAGACTTGAAGAAAAAGAAGCAAAGGCGCAGTCAGGAGAGTTCGGTTTGCAGTGCATAGAGAGGGACTTCTGAGATGGAGACAGATTCACCGGCTGGTCGGTTGGATGGGATTATTGCCCTGTGTCAGCCTCACACACTTATACACACAAACATGCACACACACAATAAACACACACCTCCACCCAGAATGAACAAGACACGAGAGTGAAGACAGAGAGAGAAAGAAAGCCGGGCTGGTTGATCAGGTTCCTGTGGTTTCCAGAGTGTTCCCCTCTCTAGCGCTCTCTGTGGAAAGAAGCAGACTCCAGGCTGGGAGAGGTGTGTGCCTTCATATGTGTGTGTGTGTGTGTGTGAGTGTGTGTGTGTGTATGTGATAGATATATGTCCAAATACAAGTCCAAAATAGGCCTGGCTCCACCAACACTCTCACTTTCCATCCATCTGTCTGTCCATCAGAGTGGTGCTGCAGCCCACCGTCCTCCAGGAGGCTTCACATCCGTGAGGAGGAAGCCAGCTCGTAGAACAAGACGTAGGCGTCACTGCTGCGCACTTGGCTGGAGGACATTGGCGTTACTCTGGAAAGAGTGAGAAAGAGAGGGGAGATAAGGTGCATGGTGAAAAACAGAGGAGTAACGGTGAAGACAGAGCCACTTATGATTTAACCCTGATTTAGGCCGTTTGGCATCTATACAGAGAATATCCAAACAATATACAAAAAACACTTTTGCTCATTTTTCACTTCCAGTATTCACAGACTGATGACTGTCAGTGCATGTTTGAGCTAAACATGTCATATATTTATAATATCATGACAGTGATACTACAATGTTTCACATTAACAACAGCTGTGACTTTCGAGAGCAACAGCCAAACAAACTTAAAAAACAAAATCTAGATAGATTTAATACTAGAATTTTTAATAAATATATGTGTTTTATTTTTTCAAAATCCTTCAGGAACTGTTTCATGTGCACCACAATTTCATGTTTTTTTCCAGTTGTGAGTAGTTCCTCCATTGCGCATTGCATAGTAGGAGAATAGTGTACATCAACAGCACATTCAAAAATTGATCAATCAATTGTCCCATGGATGGACAGACAACAATCTCCTGGATTGCTTTGTTGGTGAAGAAAAAGTATACTCAGTGAACATTAGTTAAGATAAGAAGTTATAGAAGCAATGATTCCAGCACTGTGTGAATGGTATCTGTGTTTTAAAGCTGTCATACAGAACCTTCTCCTTCAGATTCAAATGCATAAGACCTGTAACACATATGGTTCAGTAACAGTGAGAGAGAAGTAGAGTGGTGTGTTATGAATGACTGCAGTGTGGCAGGAGAAAGGCTGGAGAGGCAACACTGCTTCTCTTTCACTCACACTTTTTTCATTTTTTCAACCACAGCGTGCTCATCATAACTAACATATCAGACTATATCATGTCAAAACCTAATTAAAAATGATTTCGCTCCTGCATATGTAACTTATATAGCAGAATGTGGAGATGAAAACCAAGTTCAATCAGGATTCATCAAGTGTCTTTTCATGTATCTTTTCATCATGATGTAAACTACATTAATATACTCTGATGTCTTGATTGAGTGCTCACACCTACCTGGAGTCATTAAATGTGTACCATTCTCCCGAGTTGGGATTGCGACAGTAAGCTGTGTAGTGACCGCCCATAGTGGTGCCTGAGTGGTTGGACACTGCGTACAGGTTGTACACTGCATTTACTGCAACAGAACAAAAACAAAAACAAAATTTAATCCCATGGTTACTAGTTCCTTTATTATGTCTTTCAGTGATTACAAACAGACCCGTGTCTTAGAATCTACTTACTGCTGTTTTCAGAGGCAAACTCCCGCAGGTCAAGATCCTTCATGGGGAAGTTAACAAAGGTGGACAGTTTGCTGGTTCTTCGTGCCTCAGAGAAGCGTTTCAGGTCTGGACAGGAGGGGGAGTCAAGGAGCAACTGCTCTATACAGTATATAGCGTTCAATATATTAAGCCATGATTTTTTATAGTTCTGTATAAGGTTCCACACTGGGTTTACTGCATGAACATAAGCCACTGAAGCTCAAAATTAGACACCTGTCAACGATTGATCTGACAAAACAATCAGGGCCAATTATTAGCTCACATAAACATGAGCCACCAAACAAGCACTTAGGAAATCAAGTTTTGTTCTATATGGATGTTTGTGTGAGAAGACATTTCTACAAACACAAAATGGTATTCCCTCTGAATATTCACAGGCCTGACATTTTTATAATCCAGCTACTACTGCTGTATACAGTATACCCATAATCCACACTCTATCTCTTAAACACAGACAATGACATGCTCCAGGTATAGGCTCACTGTAAATGTATTATATAATACATCAGTATCAGACAGTAATGTTCAGAGGAAAGGATACGCAGCACTAAAATCTTGGGGAACTTCTGTATTGTGAACTTCTTAGTGCATCTCCTCCGGGCTTTACACCTGTAGCATGTCTGTGGAGAAGAAATACAGAGATGATTCGATCACAAGCAGCAAGTTTCAAAAACATTAACAAACTAAACTTTAACAAGAAATTTACTAAGGAAGACAATACACTCAGTTATACAAGGCTTGTTCAATATTATTCATACTAACTTGAGACAAAATAGGAAAGGTTGGTGATCATCATATGTTCTCTTTCTCCAAACAACAGAAGGTTAAACAGACTTTAGGAATGATCCCCCTCTGGTTCACACACTGGATACCTACCGGCTTCTCGTCCCCATCGAGGACGTCTTCTTTGGTGAAGAGTCGCATGCAGTCCATCAGACTCACCTCACCGTAGCCCTTCTGGACACAAACATAGATGCATTCACATTAGCATGCACACAAGCAACCACACAACATACACACACACACACACACACACACACAAAGCACAAATAGAGACAGGGAGGAAACCAAAAAGCTTGCATAAAGAGCTGTGGACAGATATTTATTAAAACAGAAATTTCAAGTTCAAATCATCATGAGACAGAAAAGAACCCAGACAAGCAAACAAAAGTCACCTCTGCACCACTGATTGTGTCTGCTGACCTTCTGAAACATGTTATGTAAGAGTGACCAACAGCCTACGTTCTTGTCTATGTTCATCTGTGTCTGTGTGTGTGTGTGTGTGTGTGTGTTTCCTAACCTTGGCGATAGGTAGAGAGAGGTCCCAGAAGGGGTCGAAGACAGTGGAGCAGAAACCACAGTGGCTGCAGGTCAGAGAGCTCTTCAGCTGTCCTACAAACAGGTCTGACAGAGCAGGAGAAATGACATCAAATAAGAATGACACATCACTGGAACTGACATGGTTGAAATACATTAAGAAAATACATCTGGTGGTCTGTTTTTCTTTATGCTGAAAATTTGAATGTCATCTTATTTTATAGATTTAAAGTTAACTATACCAAAATCCTCATAGGCTTAAAATGCCTGACTTTACCTCATCTACCTCATCTAGCATGTCAAATCCAAACTAGACATTAGTTTGACATATAAGACTGGCCTCCAAACTATAACTTTCAAAGGTGAACTTTATTACAAAAGTCCAGGGATTTCGGTACAGGTAAAGCAAAAAAAAAAAAAAAAGCAAAAAAAAAAAAAAGCAATATTAGATCTAGCTTAGTTCTACTCACCGACTATCTTACTGTCTTCTCTCTCCAGGTATTTACTCCACATCTTCTTCCCTTTCTCTTCATCCCTAAACATGGAGCACAGACGAAACATTGAGCTGTTTGGTTTTTATTGTTATATACATATACAGTACAGAGTGATCGACAGAGGAAGGTATATTGATGATAACACTCAGTTGCTCTAATACAGTAAAAGGGCTGATCATGTAATGGATTATGGACCTGACCTACTTTATTCTAAATATATAGGTGACAGAAAATGGTATTAGGAGATTTAAAATATACATTTAAAAACAATGTCTAATTTGAAACACATTTTCAAGCTCAGAATATTTTTTCTACCTTGTCTGTAGGCACAGTGGACCTGTTTTGAGGGTAGTGCTGAAATTTGCAGAGATTAACTCTGACCCTTCAACAAGCTGCTGTTAGATAACTGATAATTATATCCAAGAAGAACTGGAGCATTAAGCTGCTCTGGGCCCCAGAGACACAACAACTCACAGAGACACAGGAGGTGAAACTGTTGCACACAGCCTTAAATTAAACCTTAATGATGAGGCCTTAATGATTCAGGTTTGCTAAGTCCAGGTCCTGTTTACATCCACTATACCTTTCTAGCATATTTCATATAAAAAATTCCCCAATATTCCGAGTCCAGCACAAACACATTTCCCAGTTTAGGATTCACTTTTCAAAATAATTCAGAAATTTCACAGGAAATTTTGGGTGCATTCTGTCTATTTAGAGAGATATGTCAGGTCTACTGATCCTAGCCACTGTCCTGTGAGTACCTGTACCTGTGTCAGTACAGGTTCACACACACACACACACACACACACACACACACACACACACGGTCTGTCAGGCAGATTACTCACGGCAAGTGGTCGAAGTCTTCCACAGTGCCTCTCGGCCTGACAGTGACCCTGTTGACCTCGTTGTGCAGGCCGTCCAGGAGGAAACGCAGGAACTCCTGAGCGTCCTGTTGGCTGCAAGACACACAGAAGTGTGTTCTAACTATCATGGTATTCTGACTTATTTCTGATCTTGCAATTGCATTATTCTCAGACAGTTCTCTGGCAAAAGCAAAGTTATAGGTTCCTGAGAAAATGTATGAGAGCATATATAAAACTTAGTGAGGACAGGAACAAAGCTTACTTGTATCCCACAAATCTGGGAGCGTATCTCTGGATCTGAGTTTTGAATTCAGATGGGCTGACTGCCTCACTGCTGGACGACGTCCACATGGTCTGCATCAGCTTGGCAAATTCTATCGACAGAAACACTCACATTATTCACATGCTGAGACATAAAATGTACTTGGCTAATTCTACAACTGTAATACAGTATTCTGGTTTGTTGGTGAACTGAGGGTGCACCCTCACTGTCCTAACCATTGTCAGATTTTGTATATTTTCATGCAGTCCTAACCACTTTAAAGAATATTCTCACTGCCTCTCCAGACCTACAAAATAAGAACTAGTTTGCCTGTTTTTCCTAACACATGTTCTGAGAGATATTTAATAATTTAAGAGATAAAGAGGGAGTGTGTTATTTGTGAGCAGCTGTGAGCATTGTTTATTTTGGACTCTAGGGGGCCTGTGTAACACGTCTCTCACCTTCCATGAGGGCTGTGTTGGTGCGGCTGTTGTTGTTAAGGTCTCTGCGGTGCGAGTTGTGCAGGCAGTAGTCTCGCAGGCTGTGTGTGTTACTGAGACACTGCAGGATACTGTTCATGAAACACTGCAGGGAAAAACAACAACACAATCAGTTTAATTTCCTTATAGATGAAATGACATTAAGCTCAAGTTCTCATTTGCTACAAAAGAAAGAAAAGACCTTTACACTTAGAATTAACAGCTGTTTTGTACATTGTTATTTTTGCAGGGTTATATTTAATCTTTAATGTGTGGTTGTCACATACATAATGAAATCTCTGTCTTTTGCTGTGCATTATTCACACCATTGTTCCCTTACAATCTGCTCAAAAATGTAACATATTTGACCTGCTTGTTGCCCTGCTGATGTTCATACTCTCTATACAGTAGCTGAAGCTGGCAAATTAAAGGAACAGTTATCAATATTATAGAAAATACATATACACATAAATAAGACTTAGGTGAGAGGACTGATACCAGGCTCAAATCTGTACTCGAAATACGAATCTACATCCAGCAGCTGGTTAGCTTAGCTTATTTCAAAGCCTGGGAGCAGGAGGAGCTACCCTGGCTCACTGATGAACACTTTGATGTTGTTTCTTTATTCTGTACAGAAATGGAAGAGTAAACAACAAGTTTGGGTTTATGTCTTTATGCTTAGCTAACTGGCTTCTGGCTCCAACCTCATATTGAACACAGTGGTATCGATCTTCTTATAATTACTTCTTATAATTACTTATCTTCCCATAATTACTCTTACTTATTTTTTGTCCCTGTGCTTTGGAAAAAATACTCTTTGCACTTTGTTGTTAATGTAGTCCATTATGTGTCCACTTTGAGATGGACATTCTTGGATTCATACATTTTTAATTTTATTTATTTATTTTATTTTTTATTTATTTTACACAACTAAAACTTAAAAATCCTCCTGACAACAATAAGCTTACAGACTCTATGACAGTCTGTCTTTTGGCTATAAACATGTAGTCATGTATCTATGATTAGTGCATTTTTTTCATAATTGTAGTGCATTTATAAATGTGTTTTGTAGATCTGAAAATAATCAAATAATTTCTCAAAGCTTTCAAGACAAAGTGAAAGATCTGTACTATAATTACCTTCAATTAAGGCATATCACACACATACTCACGTTGTCAAAGACTGCACTGTCTGTGTATACTCTGCTCCCCTCACGTGTTCACACAAGACACGTGCAACATGGTAAGATCAAACCAGTCAGAGGGAGAGAGAGCGAGTTCTCCCTGGTCCATAGTTCAGAGCTCTCTGATTAGGTTACTGTATATACACACTGACAGCCTGGTGCCTGGCAAATACTCTGCTGGACCATCACTCATGTGTGGACCATACACCAACAATCACTAACTGGATTTAAGGAATTTAGTGAGAGTGTGAGGTTCCCTCTCCATTGTAAAGAATAAGCTGTCAGTATTGAACTTGGTTGTAAACAGTTGTAATGTTGTTGCTGTACTTACAGTGTTTCCTAGGTTCTTTAGTCCCACCAGGCCTTGGGCACTCTTTGAATTCTGAAAAACAAAAGATAAAATATTTAGATGAAAGTTAAAAGGCAAATTCAATGTATGATCTTTTTACATAAGTGTAACATTTATCTCCCATTGTCTTTCCCCTGTGTTAATGTGTACACACAACTTTTAGCCATTGCCAGTGTTTTACCTTAAATTCATCAGGGATGGCTGTATTATTTCTGAACTGAACTGAACTGAAGGACGTATAAAGTACACATATGATTTCTGACTACATTTTTTGAAGCATTCTTTTTTTTAAATTTCCTTGGCTACTTCTGTTATCATAAGAGATTTCCAACAAACCCCAGAGAAGTGATGGAAACTACTTCTACTTAGCTGTGACTAGAGTGTGTGTAGCATTTCCCCTTTAAAAACATGTTAAGCAAATAATTTGCAGCACATAAATAACTTCATGTATTTATGATTATGCAGGAAAAAAATAAAGACTTGAGAATACTTGAGAAAACAGTTGTTTGTTTCAGGATACTGTAATCTCTCATATACTGACATCACCAGTGACTGACAACTGTCATATCTCATCAGTTATCACAGATACATACTGTGTTACATCACTGTGTTCTTCCTTGTATTCAGCTTTCCACTGAATAACCCAGGACTGTAATGTACATCACCACCAGCTGTTTTTTAAACACTGCAGAGGTATTTCAGGCTGATTTTATAGCTTAATGATATCCCCAGGAAGCTGGAGAATCAGCAAAACCAGGTCATGTGATAAAGATGTGATCTATCTACACAGCAGCTGAATGTGTGTGTCGTGTCCGTCTAGGAATGACAGACCAGGAGGTTTTTCCTGGTGAGCATTATCTTTAGAGAGGAACTTATTTTTGTTATCTCGCGGTTGGTCCCTCTCTTGGTAATCACTCCCAGAGGGCAGAGATCTGATCAACAACAGTAGATAACATGGAATCACAGTACCTTAAGGATTTTCTACTCTATAGTTTTCACTGTTGCAAATTCTCAGCGCAAGAAAGCATTTTAGCTGAGTGAAAAACAACAGACGGCAAAGCATATTATCATGTTTTCCACATCTCAAAAATGGTACAAAATGCTTTGCAGAACTTATGTCATCACTTGCTGCGGTTAAATTTCATTACATAAGTTGAGTGGTTATGTAATTGAGTAGCTAGAGGAAGAAGTAACAAAGAACATGGGGGTGGATAAGGAATGTACTTGTGCCCTCGACTAAGAAGCAGAGACAGCAGATAATTATGCTTTAGAAAACACAGGCTATGCCAAATTAATTTTTCGCATCATTCCCTCAACTAGAGTGACTGAACCAAATTCAAGCCCTGTCAAAGTACATGTCATGTTGATAACATTTTTGGTAATGTTATAATAATTAGTAACAATAACTGCAACATAATCCAGTGATTTTAAAGAAGAAAGCAAAAACAGATAAAACAGGGTAACTAGGGGCAGAGAAACTAACAGCCTGGTAACTTGAGCTTGTATTTTCTAAGCACAGAGCGACTCTGCAGGGCCAGCAGCTTAACACTAGTCACCTGATCTCACTGGCAGTTGAAAAGTTGAAATCTATCTTACCCACCTGCACCAGGTTACCCTCACCTGTGGGGTAGCTACAGCACATTCACTGAAAGAATACTACATATCAGGAATGGTATATAAAAACTGGTGGTACAGTAATAATAATAGCTTATCACTTTAGTACAAGACCAATTTTCAGTCAAACAGAAAACCAGCAAACATTTGACTCGAAGTGACCCTTGACCCTTGACCCTGATCCTTCATATTCTGGTTTAAGCCTTTCTCAACACAATCAAAACCAAAGTTAAATGATGGCAGTCATCTAGAATAGGTGCTGGAGAGGTCATTCATACTGAACTCTGTGGTCAGCAGCCTCATCACGCCCTGGATGTAACCTGACAAGCTCAGTTCAGTAGAATGCATCGATTAATTTGCATACATGAGTGACCACAGTCTACACGCTTGATGATCTCACTAACCCAACAGAGCTGCCTTATGTGATGACACCATTAAAAAAGGTATCAGCAGTCGAATGGTCTCAAAAACATTATGTGAGTGTGCTGGGAAATGGCTTTAATCATTACACTATTCTTAACCTTTACTGTTATTGCTACCTAAGCAGAATGTTTTCATAGAGGCTGGTGGGGCTGTACTAACACAGGTCTATACTGATAGTTCTTCATTACTGATGAATGTGTCAGCTATTATTTTCCAATGTATCGACAGTTCTCTGTGGGTTGTCAATAAATTGCATATTTGATCCTTTAGTAATATAAACATAATAATGATGCAGCTTTTAACGCTCAATTGATTATTCAAATACTCCAGCTGTCGGCCTTCAGGAGGTTTGCATGATTGGAAGCGTGTTTGGATGTTCATCAGTAATGTGAGCCTGCAGCTTATCCAGTTATGAGTACCAATACAGGAAGGGCTTTTTACTATTATATAAATAACCTCTGCCATCTGTCCTTAATTGAGGAGAAAGAGTCAGTACAGCACATGGAGGAGAAAAATCTACAGTTTAATTAGCTATGGCTTATCTAAATCCTCCTTTCTGTAAATTCCCCTGTAGTGAATGAAGCACTTTATTAGCCACGGCCACATAACATAAATACTCAAACACACACGACAGCTTCACTGTCTCAGTGGTGACTCTGTTACGACACGATGCAGGACAAAATCCTCCCCGGTCACCTCAAATTTTATTTCATAACACACACACACACACTCACACAGCCTCTTCCCCTACAGCTGAAATGTGTACGTCTGACTTTGCTGCACTCTGCTGAGTAATGCCACGGCTGGTCCCAAAAATAGCAGCTTTGCTTTTAATAACGCCTGCTTGTCCACTTACAATTGGCTGATCCTTTGGCCAGCTTGGCAGATGTCACCATGATGAAACAACATCCCAGCTCTGTCTCCGTAGCAACGCTATTCTTAATTTTTGCGAAATGGAAAGGTTAGAGGACAGAGTGACATCACAGTGATAGGGCTTGTGACGTGTGTGAGTATGATTCAGTGTGTGTGAGAGGTAAGTGTGTGTGGAGCTGGTTGTGAATGACCTGGAGCAGATGGGACTTTTTGACTTTTTAGTCTGAGGCTGAAAGCAGTCGATGTTTTGTTCTAATATGATCCACTTCATCCCACAGATGACAGAATGCAATTGTAATCCATGTCATTGAGTCTGAAATCTTAATGCAGTGTGTCAAACAGGATCTGTTAATGTATGTGTGTGATGATCCATAAATCACTGGCTCAAGCACATGACTATAATGACAGTTTATTCTGTTCTGCTGGGATTCCTCTATATTCAGTTTAAACAAGCACAGAGTGCATATGCAGGATTAAAGTCATGCAATTACAGTAAAGCTACACAAGTACAGTATTTTCAGCATATAAAACGGCAGAGAAGTGAGACATTGACAGTTAAAACAAAGCTGTTGGATGTTCAGTTAAGAGTTTTTTTCCCAGTCATGATGATTTAAAGGTTGAAAAACTAATTTTAATTTTAATCAGTTTCTTATTATCAGCAGTGGCCTCATACATGAACATAATATTTTCTACCACACAAACAACAGCCTGCTGGTGAGTCCAGCATGAACAAAAAAAGGCTCCTCACTAATTCCATCAGCACAACAGAAAAAAAATGTAATTAGTGCTGCAGCAATGGACATAATACTGAATTTATTAAGACGAAGGGTAAACATAGAGGAGGTTTTGAGCTTGTGTCAACTGGGGAAGAGGGGAAAAGCCTGTACCAAAATTAAGGCCTGATGTTAATAAATGTTTTGATTTTTTTCCCCCAATTTTTCTATTTGATCATTTAATTATTATACGTGAGAGATTCCTGAAAAGGTGACATCACATAATCTGTGCACCAATTAGAATTTAGCAACATTCTAATCACAATCTGATGAAACCTTTTATTTGATTAAATCCTTCATACACATTCTATAACACACACACACACACACACACACACACACACACACACAAACAACTGAACTTGAACTTTTGACAGTAAAAGACGCAGCCTGTGATATTCAAATCACCTTAGTGCTAACTACATGATGTTATTTTAACTAAGTAGGTCCATTCACACACAACCACCAACACTCTTAAGGTTTTTCATGTAGTTAAGTACTTAAATCTCATGACTACATTCTCACCATTTTTCTCGCCTGTCAAAACCTTATCCACTAAATTACCAACAAAATACCTAAAGGACTGCTTGCAAAAGAAAACACTGGATACCTCACATGTATCAATATTGGGCGAAATCCTGAACTACAATCCAAATCCACTATAATCCAAAAATTTAATTTACATAATTTTTGTTTAGCTGTTGTGACCATGGTGATACTGTTAGCCAGGATATTTTGACTCAAAGTAACCCACAGAAGTGCAGGGCAGCTAGTGTCTGATTGTGAGCCAGAGGGTGATGAAAACAGTTATTTCATGTGCCAGACATTCATCCATCTGGAGTATTTAGCAATATAATAACATGGTCTAACAATTAACTATCCCTATACCTTACAGAACACATCCATAAACCAGTTGCACTGCATGCTAAAGAAGGACTTTAGTTTTATACAGGAGGAGGTGAAAGGATGGAAGAAATAAAGAGAGGAGGGGAGATGAATAAAACCAGTCACATGAGAGAACATACATCCACTGTTCATATTCCAAGTTGTTCCATGTGATCAGATGGATACATACTGTACACAAAAGAGGCAGCCCAGGGGACAACTTTGCATTAATGCTCTATTCATAAATGTCAGAGGCAGCTAGGGCAACTAGTGAGCTACTTTTGAAATCCTACTCCTTTAAGGCTAAAAAGCATCACGAACAGAGAGGCCACATTAAAAAGCATTCCAGAGGCCAGGTTGAACCGCTTCCTAAAGCCGGGAATAAGAGACAGCGAAAATGTCCCATTGGTGTGTACCCAGCTTGGTGGAAGTACAATCGGGGGGCCTGCGGAAGAAATGGGTCAAAGCAAGGTGAGGAGGCTGGAAGAAATGAATAATCCCTGATTCCAGGGTGACTTAATAGGAAAACAGAGGAAGACAACAACAAACTCGAAGGAGGAAGAAAGAAGAAAAAAGGAACATTTAATTCTGCAATTTTGCTCCTAGGACGAATGTTTTATCTCACCACTCGATGAACTTTGGCCACAGCAGGAAGATTAAACTATCTGACATCTGCTCTGTGTTTATGTCAATGATAATCTAAGGAATCCAGTGTAACAAGTGCCTGACATACTTTCATTTATTGTCATCAGCTGATAGTGATCAAAAGGTGACAACAAAAAGGACAGACTCAACTGACTCAAGGGTTTTTAAGGTGACATTCTTGTCATAAGCGCCATCACAACAAACACCACAATACTGTAATTAAAGCTATTTTTCTACTTGACGCCCATGTATCTGATTGATAAGAGTTAATGGGACTTGTTTTATTTGAAATGAAAACAATATTTCCACAGGTACTGTCTTAGTGACATCTGAGTTCAGTAAAGTGGAGATGTCATTGTCCATCACTGTTTTTCACCAAGTGACCATGTGAAAGCTGGGGTGAACATAACTTCTGTTTGAGAAGCTTATATTGATATGGCTGCACCCTTAAAGGTACCCTGTGTGGTTTTTGATCACTAGTATCACTGTGGAGTTTTTATGAGTGGGTATTTTGTTTCAATCTTGTTGGCAGTTGGCAGTAGTTATGTGATATGAAATTCAGCAATGCGGCAAAGGAAAGGAAGAATAATAGTGCAGACTAGCAAACATTAACGCAAACAATGATTTAAAATAGTTAAGAAAAGTCCGATTGCAAATGTTGAGAGAAAGGAACTGCTCTGAACACCTTTGTTAGACTTGTTGGTCTTGTTTTGTTGAGACACACTGAAGGTAAACATAACATTTGTTTGTTCACAAGAAAAAACGTAGAACATTTAATTGCTCTCATTGCCGTTGAAAGCACATGTGTGAATGATATGAAAGCCTGAATCCTGTTCTAAAAAAAACATACTGGCTGGTAAAATTAAACGTATTGTGAATTCTGGGATGTGTTGGCTGTTACAGCCACTGGACAAGAATGCTTATTTTGTTTGAACTGAAGTTAACATTTGACCTAAACTTTCAAGTACAGGCTACCTCAAACAACCTGCAGTACTGCACACACTTGTTGCTGCAGCAGCCCCTTAGTAATCTAAATCTTGTAGAGACTGGCGATGGAGTGGGAAAATAACAAGCTCAAAGCACAAGTGATACAGCCTAATGAAATCTCAGAGGGAAGCTTATGCCAAACTATAAATGAGTGCACAGGAGCATTCTGAAAACCTCTGTGCAATCTGCAATTAACTCTAACTACTCTTCATAATAGTTTGGTCAAGGAAATTGAAGTAGTAGTGATTTATTTTGGATAGAAGCTCTTCACTTTTTGTTATTCCTGATATGTCTAAATGATATTCCTCTATCATGGTGCATATAATATTATACAACAATATCTACATATAGTGTGATATAATACATTTTTGGAAAAACAACTAGCTAATAATGTCTCCTTTTTGATTAGATAGATAAATAAATACCTAACACACCATTCATCACATTGATGCAAACATTCTAAAATTTAATGATTAACAACATAGCCCACTACACCCAGAGATATTAAAGGGATAGCTAAGATGCTATAAATAGTATGCCAAAATTCAAGATGGTTAACATACACTTAGTTTATTGGTAACACCCAGCTAAAACTGATGCAGTCTAATGTAACAGTCCTGCAATAAATCCTCCTTCATGAAGCTTATAATGTCCAGTTTTTATTGAAATAGTTTTTGAGAGATGTTGATTCAGCAGTGTGATCATTTTAGGGATGTAGTTAGTGGTGCTGCTGAGCTGTATTGCATTACACAGATAGGTGTTTCTGTTATTTAGCCTACCATGAGTACTATAAATGGGGTGAGTTAATCTATTTTATCTCAAAGTACACTGCCATATCACCTAGATGACATTAAATTCCCATAACTACAATGATAGTGAGTCATTGAAAATTTAGAAATTATTTGAGACAACATTTACACCACCATGGGATACTAAAACACTCAAATGAAACAGAAAGTATTCAAAATCAATGTGGATGACTAATATCTAATTGAAGTATTGGCAATGTTGTAATAACATGCTGCCCAACACCAGAGCAATAACAAGTGCCACTTTCCCCCTCTGCTCTGCCTGTGTCTCTGGGGCTGTAAACTAAACTTCACACTACCAGCAGCAGGATGCCTGGGTCCACCTGGCAGTACAGAATGCCAACTGCTGATTGGCTGGCAAAGCAGCGTGAGAGAGAGCTGAAGAACAGTCTGTTCTGACCTGTCTCTCTGTTTGGCAGACCATCATAAACAATCTCTCTCTCACTCTTTTGCTACTGTCGAGTCTCTCCCATGTGAGCAAAAAAGTGACATGTTCGCTCACACACTAGTTTGTGTGTGAGTTAACACTCAGTGTTGGCACTTGATAGAGTCTATTTACTCCTCCTGTCTATAAAGCACAGAGGGATGAAATCAGTCATCAGGGCTTGATGAGCCAATGTCCGGTGACGTGGAGCCACAGCTCATCTCTCTCACACATTTGAACACTTGCACACACATGCAGACACACACTTACATGCAAACAAGTAAACAGTAAGATCCTTTTACTGAGAAGAATGGCTGACTTTCTGAGAAATACAACTAAATATAGCCTATGATCCTATGAACTAGCCCCTTGGTTGCATTTCATTAGATCAAAGACTGTGAGAGGACATTCCTCACACACCATCTTCACCCACAAGGGGTCTCATACTCAAATCCAACATTGTTTAGATAACAGCTAGAGAACATGTGGCCCTAAAGCAATGCATTGACTTCTTATATAACATGTTCATCTTCACACATCTCCACTGCTAGGTATTTTTCTACCAGGAAAAACTGTACCCTCAGTAATAGAAAAGTTACTGCTACTAGATAACAGGCATGTGTTTATATTAAACTGAAGCCTGTGCCCCTGGGCCTGTGTCCATTCACTACATTCTACACTGGGTGATCACACCATAGGCTGAAGCCAAATACTTTCTGTGCAACAAAGCACCTGTACCTCAGACTTTTATACTACAGAAACACCAAAGACATCCTCAGTATCAGAAAAATACTGATTCCTGCAGGTAAATAGCTTTGTTACCATTACACACAGTTAGGAAAGTATATTCATACAATGAAATGAACCCTCACCAAACAGCACATGCTGATGATATTTTTCTGGCTGAAAAATCAATAAGGATAACATTATGTCTCTGAGAAGAATGGCTTGGTTAAAATAATAAATTACACATACCATAGAGTAAATAAGTTAATCTACACTACTGCTAATTAAAACACTTTACCTGGCTCTAGAAATTAAACAATGCTGAAAATCAACAGGGCAATGCATTTCAAAGACAGATTAAAATTATTTAGGCTGGTAACACTCAGTACTAGTCATACTCTTTAGGTTTATCTACCTGGTATCTAGTAGGACAGACATATGGCTATTCTGAATAAATGATTATTGTTATCATAGTTCCCAGAACTCAAAGTGACATCTTTATCATTTACTGATTTTCAGTCATATATCATTACATAAACATGTCATGTTAAGTTTTAGCAACATTCTGTGGTACAGATTAAATATTTCAAGCTAACTAAAAATAACAAGAAAAAACTAACATTTACAGCTTCATGAGAGTTTTGTCAGTATAATTCATAATACTGTAAAATAAGTGACTATACTGCAACAACAGCTTGATCATTTTTATATGTAATTTTGCATACATCTGCCATATCATGATATACAGAAAATGGAACAATATTTACATTAATATTGTGATATTAATCATATAGCCCAGCCTTTCAATTAAAGTAAACCTCAAACTCAAAGACATTTGACTTACACTGATACAAAACACAGAAAAGCAGCAAATCCTTGAACTGGAAAAGCTGGAACCAAATTTGAGAATCATTTATTGACTGATCATCAAAATAGTTGGAGATTAATTAAATTACATTTAAAAAATTTAGGTTATTAAATTTAAGGTTAAGGTTAGGTTTGTCAATTGTTTCAGAATAAATTTTGATATGTAGAGGAATCATAGAGGACGAGTTAGAAAGTGGCAGTACAAAGCAACCTTTATCTTTACAGCTATCAGTGCTGATGCGCTGTGAGCCTGTTGTGCAGAAACATGTGCAGGATCACAGATAACCACACACACACACCCATATACTGTAGGTTCATGCTAACAGTCAAACCTGCATAAACATTCCTCTCATAACAAATTTCTCTCAAACTAATTCTCATATACATAATACATGGTGTGTAGAGAAGGAGTAGAGGATAGATGAGCAAGAGAGAATGGAGAAGGACAGGAGGAGCAGGTGGATGGTGACAACAAAACAGTAAGCATGCCAAGCTTCCGAGCCTGGCCAGCACTAGAGTGTATTCTAATGTGATTTCTCATTACATAACAGAAGCTGGCACACAGCAGCTTAGGAACATACACACATATACAAAACACACACAAAAAATGGCAGCAGCAAGATGAAAAGTCATTCCTGATAGAAGTATCAGGACAAATACAGCTGACAAGTAGGCTTTTAAATCTCACTTTACACAACAATACATGTGTAATTTTAGCCTCCATATATCTACACAAGGTGTGGACAGTAATAAACAACTTTAAAGCAAATAATACATATCATTTACTGTTGTTAGTAAGGCTACATGCTAACTGCTATGTTGATCAGCACACAACAATGAGTCATTTACTAGGTATGGGCAACACTTCTATAACATTTATGTAGTGAATATACTTTTGATCACAAAAACCCTCCCAGTGTTGGAGGAATTAGCAGCATAAACCCTACAGTAAAATCTGTCTCACATTGTTTTTCGGCAATAGCCCACTTGGTTTTTCAGAAGAGTTTAAATGTCCTGTGTTTATCTAAAATTTAAAGATGCTTTTCTACACTGACAAAAACAAAAGCACACGAGGAATCATTCTATACCATTAACCTCCAGAGAACTTCAAACTGTAAAATGTGAAAACAGTTGAAAATAAACAGAAAAAATATCATATTGCCATAATTCCTTTGTTTAAAGGCAACACTGGTGTGAAAGACAGTGGTTTTTGGTACATTATGTACTTAGACCTACATCTATCTGTATGTAGCTGTCTCCATACGTAAACCGCCTGAGGCAGCATATATGCACTAGATATTCCAGTGCATGCAGAAAGCCCTGTCGAAATGGGTTATTTCTTCACTCATTTCCACTATGGGCCTACAGTGGGATACATAAGAGCAGTGTAGTAAGAGCAGCTGTAATGTATGAGGGGGATTAAACGGTGGTTATATAACCAGTGACCTGCCAGTGCAGGCCTACTGATCCTGGCACCGCGGAGTACAGCGGCTTAAGAGAGCGGCTTACCTCTGCAAATGACTCACTTGAACGTTAAACTGACATCATCTTCCACAAAACACATAACAATCGGTAAAATAAACATCTGTGTCCTCTTTATCGTGACAAAAAGCCTCATCGCTGCCTGAAAGGACCAACTCTCCTACAATGTGTGTCCCAATTCAGACATTAACCTCGAACATCAAATATAAGCTTTCAAACAGTATGAAGTAATGACCTATTAACGAATACAGGATAATATGGCAGCACTTTATATATTGTTGTTCCTACTATACGCTCAAACTGCTCGCGGAGTATTTTGATGACATCACATAATGGATACGATACACGCACCAATTTCTGTGTAACTGAATACTGAATAACTGCTGATTGGTATATTACATATGTCTCGTTTCATTAATACCAGCCATTCACAACGCATCTAACGAGCGTCAGAGCTCTGACAATAACAAAGTAATAATACAGTACATGAGGATTAAATTGCCTGATTTTTGAACGGAGTTTGGTGTTACGGTCTCTTCGAAGCAGAGATAACGGAAAACAGCGGGCACTATTTCTTTCTTACCTTGGCTTGGTTTATCAGAAGCCCTACGAAAGTTGACACCAGCACCGACCCAGACATGCTGCCTTTTCTCCGCATCTCCTGCTTCAGAAACGGGAAAGCGGCGGCCGGCGGCTCCTCAGGTACGGTCACCGTGTAGGACTGTCGCATGCTCGGCATGCTGGCGGAGGACTGAAGCCGACAACCGGTGCGAGTTATTCAGACGGCAGCGAAGGGTTTCTGAGCGCTTCTGCCCTTTGGTTATAGAGTCTATTGCTGGAAGGCGAATTAGACGTTTCGCTCAGTTTCTGATAGGAACCTTGCCTGTTGTCATTCATTCATTCATTCATTCATATAATGATGCCAACCTCGCAAATCACGCCGAATAGAAGACCTGTGGCTTTCCCTTTAAACGATTCTACTTACAGTATGATAACCATATGGAGAGCGATAACGCGTAGGTAAAAAGACCTTGTAATGAGAAAAGCGCAACTGACTGCTGTATCATTCCACGCAGGCGTAGGCAACGCGCGTCTCCAGTCGATAGTGGAGGTCTGAAAATGGCAATAAACGTATATTGTGGTCTCATTCCGTTTTACAGGACTGGAGACCCGCCTCTTTTGGCTCGGGTAAAAGTCGGCCCTCAACAAACGTCAGCGACCGCCTCCAGCCGTGCTGTCTACGTCAGAATCCATCCTTCTCCACGCTGCTGTAACAATCTGAAGGACTAACGCTGTGGTCCAAGGAGACTACTCATCTCCATAATGAGAATGACAGAAGACTAACCCATGCCGTCCTGTCCATGATATATATGAAACAATAAATTCTATTAGCTGCGATGTAACAGCATGGTAATAGCTAAGACTAAGCTAAAGTAGAAATGTGACAGTAAGGCTGCGTGTTTACTACAGTCTGACCCAGTGGTTCTAAAACAGGGATCTACAAGCCTAAAACGGGCCTTTAATTCGGTTCCCGTGATTCACCAGCAACACTAAAAATGTGTGTCCAATGTCAATTTCATACTACACAACAGACAATACAGAAGTGTGAAAAATCTTTATAAACACAAACAATTATGACGGTCTACCTTTTTCTATCTATAAGTAATATAATTTACTGATCCCTGGAAATTTTGGAATTTGTTTATATTAAACTTGAAATAATTGAGAGCATCTTGTCAGCATGCAGTCGCTTATTTACACATCCAGCAAATGCAGAACAACATCAGCATTTTTTATAATTACGTTTATGGCAATCTGATGAACATCCAGTATTTAATCTCCATTCACTGACTCCTGATAGATGCTCCACTATGTTCACCAGCAGGTTTCTAACTGCTGTGTAGAGTACAGTAAGTGTACAGTGGGTTTTTATAGCTTTTTCCACTGAAAAAGAAACTGCTAGAAACAAGGTTGATGAGAGCTGTGAGACAAGCTGAGCCAAACCAAGCTGAAAGACACTGAAGCACTCTGTGAAGGTGAAGGGAACTTCAGGGCTGGCTCATGTTTGTTTGTGGGTTTACAACAAATGACAAGATTCGTATACACATAGTCACTTGATCTGTTAATATAAAAATACTGATTAGAGCAGCTGATTAGAACCAACAATAACTTGTTTGCTGGGTTCACCCCACAGGGTTTCAAAACTCATGTCTCTTTCTCTAAATAAAATTAGTTGATTGCAAGAGACTGAAGCAAAATTTTGGAAAACATGCAGGTGTTTCATCAGTGTTTTTCAATTACATGACCATAGTCTGGTGATACACAAAAGTGTGTTCGAATCCTACTGAGCTGGAGGGACTTGGCAATATGCTGTTACATCCGTTTTTAGTAAATCAGGATTACATTTCAACATTTTGGACAGCCCAGAATAGACCAGCTATTTGTTGTGGGAAAGAATTGTTGAGGAAATATTAGTTGTGGGAGGCTACGGTACTGCTGCTGGTTACACAAGGTTGTTGACTACAAGCACCTGATGACTCTTGAAGGCCTTGATGACAGACAGTCTGAGGCAAGACCTTTTAGCCATTTTTAAGAGAATATGCAGCTTATTGTAAGCCATCAATTTACCTAGCCTAAAACTACTACCACTAAACTAATTAATAACAATGACAACAGAATGTGCTGCACTTCACTTCCCACATACAGGCAGTATAGTTCAGGGTCACCGAAATATCAAATAGGTAAAATTACAGGGAAAAAAGAAAGTACAGCTCTTTGTTTCCTTTCCATTAAATGATCAGCTACTGACCATGTCAATGCAACATTCATTTCCTAACTTGCCCTGAGATAAAGAATTATAATTCACATTGCACTGATTTTAGCTGAAGTGACGTCTGGAGTGACAGATGTACAACATGTCCCCAGTAATAATCTCATGACCCGGGCTCAAGCATGTGTACACAACAAATAGCAAAGAAGCACATTCCATCACCAGGCTCAACGTGTGTGTGTATGTCTGAATGTCTAAATCCTTGAGGTGGCAAACTACAATGTGAGAGGGGGCAAAGAGTCATTGTCTGTGTTTTGATATCTGATGCAAAGAGCTAAGCAGTCTGCGATAAAAAATGGGACAAAAGCAGTCTGTGAGCAATGTTATCTAGGAGAAGTCAGAGAACAATTACCAGGGAATAGCTGTTCTATTCCCTAATCTAAATTAGGCACATTAGGCTGACAACCTCTTCACTCAAGTGTTTAAATTTAACCTCGCTACAACATATTGTTTTGAAGGGCAATTCATTGTTGCTGGTACACTTAGCTCTTTATTATACATTCCTACAAGGTACATAGCATTCTTTAACTTGCTAACACTGATGTTTAATGCTGGAACCTCATTCAGAATATGCAGGAGAGGTCGGGAGAGCATGTGGGAGAGTTCCAGAACAGAACGAAGCCTTCTGTGTCACTGTACCAGAACAGAATGAAGTCATCTGCACAGTCACTGTAGAACTAGATATCTCAAGCTGGCTACAAAATCATTAGGCTGGTAAAATTACCAAGCTCTTGGCTTGTCTAACTGACTTTTTTAGTCAATTATACTAGGTGCTGAGCTGCTTATGATACGGAAGTCTGGGGCTAAATCAGGGGTTTTCAAAATCTGACACTGTGGACCCTCCCTCAGAGAAAACAGAGAAACAAAAACACCCCACCAAAACTTTCTTGGGTGCAGTTTTAAATAGTTAATTTTTCTGTCCAGTGTGAACAGGAGTTATAATGTTGCTATGGAGTTAGTTACTTAGCTGTGACAAGTTAAGTTTGTTTTAGTCTATATTTGTTTACATGATTGAAAGTCCACTGATTCAGCTACTAGCAATGTACTTTTGGAATATATCCATTAAAGTACACAGCTGCCTCTAGATTACTTTAGGAAATGTAAACACATGATGATATTCAGGCAAATTCTGGAGTTATAAGGAGATTCCTTGAGATTTCTAAGCAGATTTATTGACCTTTATTTGTGATTGATATCAGAGGTGAGTGTAAGACGTGTACTGTAAGAATATTAATGTATATGTATCATGTCTGTGTGTTCAGATTTGACCCAGTTGTTGTGAAGAAGTGAGATCTTTGGCACGAAAAGTGTTAATCAGGTACCACTGCTGCTCCAACTGCTGCAGTCAGGAGGCCAAATCACCAAACCCTTAAATGTTTGCCTCACACACAATGACAAAATAATCTACTTTTAAAAAGAAAACAAAATCTTGACCCCCAGTAATGCAATCACTGTATCAGAGCGTGGTGGTGAATGGAAAGCTGACCCACAAAGCAGAGCTCTTGATTTATTCATTTCTAGTCTTCATCAACCCTCAGCTATAATAATGAGCTTTGGTTGGTGACCAACAATGGCCAAAATAAGAGTCCTAAGCTGTTGGCTAGACTTACTGTACATAAGTGGCTAAAGACCTCTGCAGTTTGAGAGAAACCCACGGTTCAGTGCATCAGAGAATTTTTTTCAGGTGGTTTGGGCGACTGATAATAAGACCTCTCAACACAAATGACCAGATAGTAAATGATGATATCCTAGCTGGCCTGGAAGTGTTTAGGGACTTCCAGAAGAAGTAGAGGAAGTCAAAAAGAACATCTGGGCTGCTACACACCGTGCTGCCACCCTGAGCCTGACCTGGATAAGCAACTAGAAAATAGATTGCATGGATACTGGATAATATTTCAATTTCAAAGCATTAGTATTGCTCTTAAAGTAAAAAGAATAATGAATACTTAGTTTCAATTTAAATTTGTAAACAATAATAAAGATTTGAAGATCCCAGTATTGATACAGGTACACCCATAGGATAGTACAGTAACATAGAAATGGACACCAGCATTAGTGTAATGTAGGCTGTCCTGATAGACATACCACACACTGACCGTAAAAACCCAGTCAAACGGTCCCATAATAACAGCTTACAGCTACTGGCCCTTATTTGCCAAATAACAAAATAAAGCTTCAACTCACACACTGTTTTTTTAATCAAACCATAAGCTGTTTGATCAAGTTGGCCAATTGAGAATAAGCCAGTCAAAAATATTGTTGACGCAACAAAAAGTCTAGACACAAAGCCTGTGTAGGATAAATTCAGGAAAAATCAAGACACTTTTCACTCAGACATGCCACCTTCACTGTTCACTGGCTGTTTGCTTGCAAAGTGTGGGTGAAAGGTTGTCATTGTCTCTAAATTTGAGGTGAGGAAACACAGCAGATAATCTACGCCCCTTTATTTGTAAGTAGATCTGAAAATGAGTGAAACTATAATGTTGCTAATAATATCTCAATGAGTGCACACAACTTAATAATAATAAGTACGGTAAGTCAAAGTCTGGGTAATTATTGCATTGCTGCACTTTTTTAAGCAATTGTGACATCTCAGCATTTATTTTATTGAGTACAATGTTATCACAACTGATAGGAACACTGGCCAGAGCTAAGGTGTTGAAATAAATTCTAGTTTTCTTTTAAGCTCAGTTGGTAAAGCGTAGGTTTACACCGTAACTGACCCAGTTTATGACAATACTAATATGTATGTGTTAGGTAGCCAATTCACAAGCTAATTCACCAGTTATGTGAAAGGCTTTTACATTTACATTTACATTTGCCTTGTGTCGTCAATCTCTTCACTGTGAGCTACACAAGTCAAAACCTGCTAATGCAAGGCACCAGCTACCAGCACATACAAGCTGTACCTAATTATTTAAAAAATGATTATGAATTCAAAGAAACACATGAGATGCTTGATGTGGTGTGAGAGTAACAGTAAGACTGTATACAGTGGGACAAACACTGTCAATCTCATGCTTAGTAAAGTCATAGAAAAGCTTACATCATATGTTTTTGCATGGCATCTGGTATGGTTTGAATATTATGCATGAAAAACAGGAAAAACAAGGGTGATGATAGTCATGTTAACCAGCTGGCCTTACTCATACACATGGCACAAAGTGAACTGGACCATGAGGCACCAGCAGCTGCTATTTTTGTGTTGTTCTGTGTTGGAAGCTTCTGAGAAACTATCAGGATTGGGTTTACCTTGCTTTGCCAATGCTATTTCAAGACACATATCAACACTGGCATAAGTGAGTTTAAACATTCATGTTACATCAAGAGGACAGTGAGTATTAATGTAAGTTATTTTCTAGTCACTCTGTTGGACTGGTATCATCACATTTACCGGATACTGGGAAAATGGAAAAACACAACACACACATACACACACAAAAGAATAATGTGGGAAGAATGAAGTATGTGGAAGAATATTTGTACATATTTGGCTGAAGCTGTATCTGCTCTACTGTGTTCAATAAAACTTTGGAAGGATAATACGTAGGCGGTTATTTTCACAGGAAAACAGGGAGCAACTGAGAGGCAAGAGGTGATCAACCTCGGGTAGAAGGATGTGTAGTTGTTTATACACTAAACATGACCAGTGACCGGACAGCTGGACAGTTCGGGTTGAGCAATAAAATTTTGAGCAATAACTGTCTGTAGTAAGGAACTGCTTATGGAATTCAATTCTCATGGATTAATTTTAGCTCCTTAGGGGTTACCATTATAAGTGAGACAGGGATGCATGTATACAGAGATGGCTTAAAATATACTGAATGATGTTACTGAACTGGGCATCAAAAGTCTTGGAATTTCCTTGATATTGATATCATACACCAAAATATTAGTCTCTGTAGTGTTAGATTGATGAGTATATTTTCAACTGAGAAATCACTCAATTATTGCTGCTAATTTGTAATATTAGAAAACTGACAAACAGAGATTTGTATCCTCATTTTCACAAATAGCAACTTTTTAGATTCTAACATCAATTACTGTAGATCTCTATTTGATCTGTGGTTGTAAAATGTCTTCAATACATTTGGGTTAAAATCAAGCTCAAAGTGAGCTAATGCTGATATAAATGTCATGAGTACATTTTCATGAATGAAAAAATTGTTACAAATGTGCCGTTAACACTGATAAACTGAGCTGAAATGATTAGAATGACAGAAAATAACTGGCTACTATCCATCTTGTATGACAGTAAACAAAATATTTTTGGGATTTTGACTGTGGATCAGATCTGCATGGACAAAATCATAACCATTTAAAGAAGATAATCGATAATGAAAAGTTTTCTAATATTACAAAATTACCGGTTTTGGATAATGAAAAAGATTGAAGATATTTACAGAATCTCTGACATAATACTAACATTGTTTGATTTTCATGGGTAAATGCAGGAGGATTCTCATGCTGAATATCAAGAGATATTCAGCATGAGAGTCCCTTCTGTAACAGAGTCCCTTCTGTAACTTTCATCAGTGAAGAAAACAAAAGCACCATTCCACTGTGCTGCCTGAGAGTGACTACTATGACACAGGGAGAGTTCAAATGGTCACAGGAGCTGTCACTGTGATGCTCATCATTTTCTGCCCAAAATGTGTCAAATATTAGGCACACCCCAAATGGAAGCACACAGCACACACCCATTCCCCATCACTGTCACATTTCTAATGTGTGACACATGCACATGGTGATACACATTTACTGACTGTACTGTTCCTATACTGAGAAATCTGTTAATTATTGTTCTGGTTAATGTATTCATTGTTTAGCCTATGAAATGTCTACATTAATGACAAATGCCCATCAAGGTTTCATTATTTTTACTTAAAAGAATAGTTCAACAGTTACATGAGAAGCTTGACAGTTCCCTCATTAAGTGTGTAGCTGGAGCCAGCTTAACATAAAGGCTGGAAACAGAGGGCTGACAGTTTGCTTTCACTATTCCTCTACTGGGCCAGTAATTTCCTTGAGTCTCCACTGCTCGCAAGTCAACTGCTCTTTGTCTAGAAACAGTCTGCCATATAACCCTCCCTAAAATGCTGATAACTTTAACTGAAACTAGCAAAATAGCAATATATTTTATGTCAATCAACTAATAGTAAAAAAGGCAAGTTCCTAAGCAATAAAATGCATCCATATCAGTTTAACACACCAACAGGTTTCGCTGCTACAATCTTACTTGGTCATATACGACCAGTAACTTGTGGTGGCTAATGCTAGCAAATGTTAGCAATTGTCAGAAAGATACTCCTGTAGGACAGATATCACTGAGTTATTTGACTGACTTGAATACTTCTTATTCTCCTCTTGAGCTACAATGTACTAAATTTACCATTGTTCAATAAATCACTTGTGATTGCCGTTAAGCAAAAGTTTCAAGTTGTTGCAGCATTACACATTAATATTATGTAAACATAAGACAATATCAACCTCAGGACCCTCACCCTCAGAAAAAACAAGGAATTCTTTTTATACAGTGCCTGAGTTTTAGAACAGTTTTAGTACAATACCTCTTAATTATCTTATTATATACATTATATCATTATATAGCATTATATTATTTTATTCTATTGGCCATTCAGTAGTCTCGAAGAGATAAAGTGATCTTCATCTTTGTCTCAGGAGAGCCAAGGATTTTCCAACGTGTAGGTCGTGTTAGGTCACATGTATTTATTTCTGAATGTTGACTTGGATGAGTTAAACAGGAGCACCTGACTGATTCGAAAATGTGCAGCTGAGTTATTTCTTTCAAGCACACCTACATGATGACCAGTAAGTTAATACTGTTAAACCTCCCTTATTCCATATGCTATAGTTAATTCATGTACATATATACAGCAAGTCTTTGTTTGTTACAAGTGACAGAGCACTGCACAAAACCTATATTATCTGACATAGTTCTTTGCACTAACCTGAGTCATGGCACACTGTCAAGTACAAAATCTACAAATTCTTCAATGTGATGGTCTCAGATGGCAGGTTGTTTTAAAGGCCCTGTACACCCATGGTGAACTCACACAGGTGATTTTTAATTCATTCCTCTCTCAGGATGATGCGGTAAAGCAGTATTAATAAAATATTGTAATATATTAGAAGCACATTAGAGGCTTTTACTTAATTACTTAATTAATAAACTAATGGCAGTTACAACAAAATGTGTAATATAGGAGTGTAATATAATGAACAAAATGTGCAACAGAACTTGTGTTGAGTGCCTCATTGAGTGTAATATTATAATGAATGTAAAGTATGTTTGATCCTATGTTTTAAGATTACATTTTAAGAAATAACAGATTCATAACTTTTTGAAATGCATAGAAAAGCAGTTTTAAGTAAAGATTTACCACAAAGTCTCCCTAACTGACTCCTCATTCTTCTTCCTTTCTATCATCAACTCTCCCCCTCTCCTCCACTCATGTTGTCAGGTTATCAGGACTAATCCTGACAGGAAGTGGGTCAGTTGTGCTTTCTGACCTGCATAGAGAAGCTCATGTCATTAATACTGAGCCTAGAGCTGAAGCTAGAAGCCTGCAGGCCCAGCTCATAAGCTAAACTGCTGGGTTAGAAAGGGTCAGGTATCCATGCTAAGAGCTCACTTGTCACATAAGCTTGGAACTACCTATGTACACAGAAATAATGACCTCCAGTTTGCATATGATAGGACTGTTTCTTGTTGATTATGTTGGGACAAAATAAGAAATACTGTCAATTTTACTAATTAGCAGTCTAGACAACATGTTGAAGGCATGTGAAAGAGTATAACACGTCTAGTATACTACTGTACAACAGGACTTTAAGTGCACAGAAATTAATTTGAGCAACAGTGCCCCCATTTGGTAAAAAACAGTGCTCTCAAAAGCCACAAAGCATTGTGGGGCTTAATCATGTGTTAAAATACAGAAGTGAAACTAGTGTGCCTCTGGTGACGACTGCAGCTTTCATTCCATTCAGCCTTTCTCAGACCCTGAATACTGATCCCCTCTGCAGCAGTAGATCCCCAACAGAAGCAGCAAGCTTCAAGCTAGCATGTACAAGAGCAGAGGACATTCTCTTACCGTGGAGTCCCTGGTGGGAGAGTTGGACAGCCCATTACTGCTCGACTCCCATGTTGAAGAGCTGAACGCTCTGCTGCTGCTGCTGCTGCTGAAGGCCTCCTTGGTGGAGCTCCGTGAGAGGGCCTCCTGAGTAGAACTCCGCGACAGGCCTGAGTAGCCTATGCGTGAGCTAGTGCCATATAAGTCAGTCAGATCGCTGGTCCGACTGTGGTAGCTCCGCAGGGCACTGGTGGAAGAGGACGGGGTGGAGGAAGAGGAGGCATCACTTAAGCCCAGAGAGGCCAGGTCCCTGCTCAAGTCACTCTGAGATACAGATTTTCGGCGGTTGAGTGAGATGCTGGAGGCCACCGGTGAAGAGGAGAGGTAGCTGGACTGGGCCGAGGACGAAGAGTAGGAATTGTAGCCAGTGTAGGCTGATCCCCCACTCAGCCCTGACCCTCCATAGTTCTTGATGGGGGTTCTGCTGAGGCTTTCGCTCCGGCGACTGCTGCTGCTTCCAAGGATGTCGGTGCGTGGGATGGTTCGACCCCGATCTCGATCAGGGTCTGAGGAGGTGCTGTAGTTGCGGCTGCGGGTGGTAGAGCTGCTCAGATAGCTGGAAGAGGGGAAACCTGAGGAAGAGGAGGTTGGGGACTTGTAGGAGGACAGCCTGTCTCGATCACTGTATGAGCTAAGGCCCGGTGTCAGGGAGGAGCTGTAGGAGCTGTAGTGGCTGGTGTAGGAAGGGCCAGCGTAACGCTTGGCGGTGGAGGAGACACGGGACATTCTGTTGCTGGTTTCTCAGCCACAGGGAGGCAGAGCCTCTGGAAGACTGCATCGACTGCAGCCACAGAAAAGAAACACAAGTATTAGTCATCAGCAACAGTCAAATCCATACTTTTATTACAGTAGTTAGGGCATCATTTATCCTTGCTTCACCATAATGTCATGCAAAGTTAAAATCTTAAGTAATACCCAAATATCAAACATCATCTTGCACTGATACTCATTGTCCTGCTATTTAAGGCATTCTGTCAGCACTGTTTCACGTTTAAACCACTGTGACCCATTTTTTCACTGTATCTTTCTTCACTTTCAGGCAGCCATTCACTTCCATTCAGTGCACTACATTATCAAAATTAATTTCCAACAACGTGACTTTCATTATTTAGATAATACGAGTGAATGTTATATCTTCTTTAACTGTTGACAAAATTAATGTAATTTCTAGAGAGTGCAATGAAACCTTTTCACTATGGGCAGATTTTGACTATTTCTGACTCTCCTGGCAGTATTGTCAAAAAATACACTAACACAGATTGCAGTGCATACTCCCACATGCATTGCTGTCTGTGTCTTTTGTCTTTTATATGTCTGTCAAACTCCATGGCTCCAGTTTTTAATTCAGACTTTCTGTTAAAAGTGTGCATTTTGTTGTATGTGAGCTGTTGCTGCAGGCAAATGTTGTTGGTCCTTTCAAGTCATCCATTTATAACCAGAATGTGATTTGCATCCTATAAATCCCCTTTTAAAAATATCTACGTTGTAACTGCCAGAGGCTTAAAACAATGCAAGAAAGGAATGAGGCAGGATTTTGCCAAAGGAAACTTTTTTCGGATCCATACCTTGGACGCTCATGGACTTAATGAGGACTTTGATATGAAAGTTATGTTATAATCGTTGCTTGTACTGTACTTCTCGGCTTTCTAATGAATCTGGTTGGCAATGGAGGACCACTTATTTGTCCTGATTTGACAATATACATTTGTAGGCATGACCCCTTGTCCTTGTTACACAATACGTTCAGTTACCAATTTATTATAATGTGGTATAAAACAACAGTCCTGCAGTAAATTCTGCCTTCATGGAGGTTAGAATTTTGAATTTGAGTTGAAAGTTTTTAGAGAGGTGTTGACCTTGCTGGGAGATATAGTTTGTAGCCTACCCTCACTGATATAAATGGAGTGGACAAAATAACAGAAACACTTAGTATAACTGAAAATTGAGTGTATATCTGGCTTGTGTTTGGCATGTCTCATGCTGTGACAAAGATGTGGCTGAAATCTTATATAATAAATTGAATGAGATGAAGATCTCTTTTATCACTGTTTTTTGGTTCCAACACCTTGCTTTACTGTGGTACTGTGAAGTAAGTGTACTCGAAAGGTTTTGCTAAAAACACAGACTGGATCAAATCAAATGGGAATACATAAGAGCTTTGTGACTGTATACCTATCAAGGGCCCAGTGACATAAAAAAAAACCCTGCATTATAGTCTGGACTATCTATCTATAGGCTGATTACCCTGGCCTGAGGTTTAACAGAGTGTAGCAGATATACAGCTACAACATGGTTACTATAGTATGAGTCCACAGTGTGATGTAACACTCAAGAAAGGCACAGTATCTTCATCTGAGCTTTAAATCCCACTCACTTGGAGAACCACCAGAACCCCCTTCTCCTACCAACATGAATCCTATCTTAAAATCAAGGGGGCAAATAGAAATACTGAATAGAATCTTTCCATGTTATTTTGTTGTTTCAAATTTCAAATCCCCTCTCCTGCAGGGCACCAGCACCACCCTTCCTCTGTCAGTCTCAGTGTAGTGTGAATCTCCCACAGCTACAGTATAAAGGGAGAGTCCAGCTGGGTGTTGGAGGTAAAGCCGGGCGGGCAGGCAGCACAGTATGTTCCTGTAGCAGAGAGGCTCTTGTTCACATACACAACACTGTTTGAATAAATAAAAGTATCTGGTGTTGCTGATCCGTGTTGAATTTAGTAGGGGAGGCTCCTATTTCTTTAATCTGTCTCTCTCCCCTCTTCTCTCTCTCGCTGCTCCCTATACTTTCTTGCTCTCTCTCTTCTTTCCCAGCACCCGGCTCTGCCAGTGTAATTTCCCCTCCTTCTGGGTCTCTATCGCTTTCTCCCTCTGCCTCTTTCTCTCTCTCCCTGTGACCACAGATTTATCAATAATTCAGCATATGGATCTGGAGTAGGCAGACAGGCAGCGTGCTGGAGACAGGCAAACACTCACTGCTGGCCAAAATACACAGAGGCAGGCCAGGCGGCTGTGGCCATTCAGTTGAGTACTGCTAAGCCAGCCAGGCTAATAACACCAAGAACTTGGCCTTGCTTTAAGTCATCCAGCTAAAGCCAGCCTCAGTAGATGTACGGGGTGTGTTTCTATAATTTGGCAGCAGTGGTGTTTGGAGGGTTATTTTTGGTTTTGGCAATGTAACGCACTTGGCAACAGTAAAAGATGGACGATGTATCTCTGACGACACCAGCAGTTTTCTGATGGGACGAAGCCTGGCCCTGGACTCACTCTTCACCACCACCTGTGTCAGTTACCAGACCCAGAGTATTGCCAAGTTACACCAATGTGACAAGAGGATTGGCCAGAAATGAGATGGAATAAACAACCATCAGCCACCACAACTAGTGTGATGATTCAAGTCAACAAGACAGTAAGCCCCCCAAACATCTTTATCTTTAAGAATAGAGATGATGAGAAAATGACTAAATGTTTAACACTGAACGCTTGAAGCCTGAATCAGCAGCTCTCTGCATTGTAGCTCCCCTCACTGGTGGCTGAGAGCACCAACAGTTAGTTAGTTATGGCTACAAACTTGAAAACCTGATGTAACAACTGATACTGGTTGCTAAGCCATTAGCTTTATTACCAGTAATTACCAGTTAATTCTGTACTGAGCAGAACCAGTCAGAGCCAGCATCAGCCTGAACTCATTTAAAAATCCAAGACTGAACTGAAGAAAGTCAGAAGCAGTCCATAACATCACAAAGTCTGATGATGTGATTTTCTCAGCTAGATTCTTACTATGTAGTCTTACACAAACACAGCCTATTTGCCAACGTTAAGTTTTCCTGATATCACAAGACACATTTTTGTTTTTTCATTTGCTTGAATAATCATTTAATTCATTTCTCTAAGAACAAATATTTGCTGGTTTTAGCATCTTAAATTCGAGAATTAATCACTTTTCTTTTGTTTTCTGTTTCATTTAAAACTGAATATCTTTGGGTCATCTGAAGATATCACCTGAGACTCTGGGAACCAAAATAAAAATGTTTATGACATGTGAATATGTTTTGGTAGTAGTATTGGTTAACATATCATCCAATTTTTAAAAATATCAACATTAGCAGTGGCCACAAAAATCAGGCTCTAATGCTTTCCTAAATTCTTCCTCATTGCCTTAAACATTCAGATTTCCTTGAACCATTACATGCATATCCAATATAATTTAGTTATGCGTTATATAGTGCATCTGTGCTTCAAATGGGTTCTTAATCTGAGTGAAAGTATAGACTCCAGTAAAATACTGCACTACCCCAACCCAAAATTCCTGTCTAGATTGCAGTTCACATTTTCTGGGAATTTGAGCTGGTAATTTGCTGCCTGAATGCAGAGGAAACACCAGCCAAGTTCCATTTCAAAAGCTTGTATCTGACTGTGACTGAGGCAAAATTTATTCATCTCTGCAAATTACACCAACAAGGCTGCAGCTGCTAAACTCACCACATCCTTATCATCACACTAGCTCAGACCTTCCTTATGTGACTCCTCACATTGTGTAAACACATGGATAAAACATGTGTGAGAGAAATTACAGTTAGAATCCTGCTTCATCCATGGCACTATGAGGTGTGTTTTCTCTGGCAAAACTGTGAATAAGATATGACTCTTCACTAAAGCAATGGTTCTCAAATGAAAGTTATATAAAATCCAATGATGAACAACAAAGAGAAACTCTTATCAAATGGAGCGCCCTGGTTTTCTTTTGTTTACTTTAGGTTCAGTAACAACTTTGAATTTTTCAGTTGTCAAATAAGGGCAGCCCACATATTTCTTGAATCCTTGTCTGCACCACCTTGGCCTTGGTTAAAGTTGACCCTGCCACATATATGCACCACCCTTAATTCCCACAGCTGTATCACAGCCAAAGACCCAAGGCAGCTGAGTGAAACAAGCTCAGGCTAGCCTGGTGGGCGAGCTGCTGAGAGTGAAGTGCAAACAGCGAGTCACACCCGTGGGAGTAACACCACACAACACAGACACACAGGATTGATAAGGTGATAGCAAACTATGGATTTCACTTCTGAGAGGCGATGTCTCCACGGAAACAACAAACGCACAGGCACAAGAATGAGCCACTCTCACAAACACACACACAAATGCTCTTTGGCTACTCTGCATTTTCAGCCTCCCCTGAGGTTGTGCTAACCAGTAGTTACCATAGCTACTGTGGCACTTGCTACCAACGCATAAAGAACTTAAAAGTAGCACCAGGACATATTCCATAGTCAATTTACTGTGTCAGAGCTACAGCCTGGTAGCTTTGCTTAATCCTCTTCTTTCCTTTAGAGAACCACTAAGGAAATGAAAAAAAAAAAACTCTGTCTAACAAGCCTCTGTGCTGCTGGAAAAAAATAGAAGAGAATTAGATAGAATCGAACATAAAAGGTCAGAGAAAAACAGAAAGTGAAAATATGTCTGTATGAAAATACAACATTTCATTGCTACGAATGAGTTGACTCACCCGTTGAACTTTATTAAATCGTATTAAGAAAGCTGTCAACAGAGTAACAGAGGTGATGGCATGAGTGCAGTGGAAGAGAAGAGCTGCAGCTGACTGCTGGCAATCCCTGGCAAAGAGCTGGAGAGATGAGGTTTCACTTACTGGGCAGGTTTTGGAAAACCAAGCTAAAAACTTACTAGGAGCCTCACTTTCATTACCTGGAACTGGATTTAAGAGCAATTTAAAGACAATTAGAATTTCAGTTAATTAACTTTACAAATGTCATCACATCATAAATTTATTCTATTAGACTGCGTGAAGTTTTGTCATAATTAGCGAATGAAAACAAAACAAAAATGTGTTTTGTGAGATCACGGTGACCTTGACCTTTGACCATGAAGTTCTAATCAGTCCATCTTTAAGTCCAAGTGAAGGTTTGTGCCAAATTTGAAGAAATTCCCTCAAGGCATTCCTGAGATATGGACGATGGACGAACGGGATGGACGACCCAAACACATAATGCCTTCGTCCAAAGCTGCCATCAGCACAGAGGCATCGAGAGGGAAAAAACAAGAAATAAAAACAAGAATACTAACAAAACACTAGCAACTAGTGTTTCAAAGCTCACCTCTGTGTCACTTTTAATTTTAAAGCTGCATCATTCAATATTTTTATTTCAAGACTGGAATAAATGATTACTGTGGTGACACACCCCTAGGTAAATATCACATGACTCTGCAGGTTTTACAGCCTGCAACTTTATTGTTTTGGTCCACTTTCACAGCTCTCATTAACCTGTTAAGAGAGAGACAGAGATTTTGTTAATTTTAATTCTATCATCCCGCTGAAATGTTCCTCTGTTGAAAGTCCATCATTCTAATCAGTTAGTGAGTCAGATCTCTTACAGTACATATTGTCCTCCTAGGTCTCCCCCTGGCCTATTAGAGAGCAGAGCCAATTTAAAGTGCGTTAGGAGAATGTGTGTGATGACGCAGGGTGCCACAGCCGCCATGCTCCGGGGTGATACTGCCTGAATGTAACATTAGCATGGACACCCTCTGCTAATTTACAGTGAGAGCATGTACATCTGTGTGTGTGTGAGTGTGTGGGTGTGCTGTACTATAGTAAATGGTTAGCTCAATCTCAGCTGAGTCAGTGCAGTTCTGACGCAAGTGCTGTGATTCTATGTTAAAGTCAAGTTCAAATCTGGAGCTGATACTGCGATTATGAAGACAGACACAGGCAAAGAGCTTGCGTGTACTCAAGTGAAGTTACAACAAGTAGCTTAATATTTCACTCCCCACAAATTGACCTGTACAGTATATTCATGCTGAATCACTAAGGATTGTTGATCACCAATATTTATCTAATTAGTTGGCTGACAGCTGACATCACATCCTCAAGCAACCAAACTGCATCACAGTGAAATCAATCTCAAGCCAAAAAACAAAGCATATCCTCAACAGCCTGAAAACTACACTGACATGCCATTTTATTTCACTACATTCATTGCTGCTGAACAATGAGCTAAAAGGTGTGTTTGTAGCAACATAAATGAACACTTCCGCCAGAGAAAAACTGACAGCGTTGACACAGTATGGCTTTCATGCGGAATAATATTAGAAATCAACAGGGGGAATATTAGGAGCTCCCTGGCCTTACTTGCTTGGCTATATATACCCTGAAATGTGAGCAGATAAGAGAAGGCCGATGTCTGTGAGGGCCACACTGTCGCCTCTACCCCCCGACCTGTTACTAGTTGTAAAGCATATTAAAATTAAGCTTGACTGCTTAGTTATTCTGACCTACCACATCCTAGCTCATTAAACTCCATTCGACACTTGGTTTTCCCTCAGCTAAGTCTAGTGTGTTACAGTACAACACTGAAAATAATTCTGTATTTACAGGTAGATAAAAGAAAGAAAGGAAATGGAGTAGAGGAATGCGCAGTGCTGGTAAAATAAAACCACAAATAAAGGTGGAAACTAAAAACATCTGGTTCATAAAAACACTATGAAAGGAGTGATTTAATATCAATGATTGTGCTTGTCCTAATGCCTTCAGCAGTGCCTCCCAAAGCTCTAGGGCTCTGACTGCAACGGCTCAATCACCTTTCAATTTCCCTCCTTGAACATACTTTATTAAACTCTTTAAAACAGGTCACATCTCCAAACACTGCATTCCAAGGTTGCAAACCAGGAGAAAAGACTCAGTTTTTCATATTTCATACTGAAATCAATTTTCTGCTACAAGGAGACCCTCTCCAGAACTTAAGCCCACTGCAATTCTTCACAACAAAACCAACTTTCTATGATGTGAAAACCTGGCGAGGAGCAACAAATTAGCATTTATCATTATCACCATCTGTTGGTGACTCACATGAGAGGCCATAATAGCAGCTGTGACCTCAGAGCACACTGAAACTGCAGGCTACAGTGATTGATGCCAGTCTATGCAGCTGTCTGGCATAATTCTTTTTCATTGAAGTAATCATTTGGTCAATTAGACACATCATTATTTGAAACACCTATCAATCTCTGCCATTCCACTAAGTGATGCTGAGAGATGCATTCGTTACACAGTAGTGGCTAAAGGCAGCTAGTGGTTAAAGCATTAATTGACACTTGTGGAATAGTTTGAAACTGTATGCTTATCCATCCATAACGTCAATCACCACCAGTGCCATAGCTTCACTGATGATTCACTCCTTTTTTATTTTTAAGAATTTCAAGGTCTAGTCTAGTCTGTATAGTCTGTCCACAAGGGAGCACTGACAAAACTACCTTTCACCTGTGAAACTATGTCCTGTTTATTATGTCTCTTACTCATCTTAAAAAACTGTTAACATAGTTTGTTTAGGTTTTCTGTTTATATTATATGAAAAAATACCATCTACTGATATTCCATCACTGGATTTTTAAACTCCAAAATACCAATATCAGACTCATTTATTATTGGTTTGTCTATAGTCTAAATCTTATTTCTCCCACAAAACATTTTCTGTTTGTAAAAGATCACATTTCATCATCAATCCCCTTAATATGCAGTGCACCACAGGTGGACCAGCACTGTTCTCTGTGTACATGCTGTCCCTTGGCCACAAAATGTGTCACTTTGACAACCCTTATCACTGTTATTATCTATTTTTTATAGTAATAACACTAAAAAGTAGATGTAATTCAAAACAATAACAGTAATATTTATATAACAATGCATGGACAGAGAGTATTTTTAATGTACTACAGTGACTCAAATTTAATTGGCCAAAATTTCAAACCCAGTGTAAAAAAGTCTTGTAATGATGTATACCAAACTAAATTTTGAGCTTTCTAAACTAAGGAATAATGAAAAAATCTGATTTTCCCTTCAGCCTAAATACATGTAAAAAGTCATCCATGCCTATCACATCATGCTTTACCTATTGTAAAACCTTGTTTCTCCTCAGGGCATATCTTTTAAAAAGCACCTTAAAATCCATTTGATTTCTCTGACCTTTTCTTTATTTTATACATTTTATTCCTTTTCCTCCACCTGTAAAATCTGTTTTTTTTCCCCTAAATGCACTAAATAAACTGGTCTGTAGTAGAGATCTGACTATTACCACCACTGTTTTATATAACAAATGCATTGCAAGGCAGGGGTGGTTTCTAATGTGGTTGATATGTGTTGCTAATGTGTGTGTGAACAAAACTGTTAAGTTATTTTCCACACATTTTTTTCTGGTCAAAACCTTTTAGTGGTGTGAGCTGCAATTAGTGCCATAGACTGAATGTCTTTGTCAGTAATGCTGTAAACTAAGAAGGAACTGACGTGCAGCATCACCTTTCTAATTTAGTCATTTCTGTGAGTCACTGGTAAGCATAACTTCTTTTTCTAACTTTTTCTGAATCTCTTTCATGAAAAGAGAAAGGTAAATTCTGCTGCGATACATCTGAACTATATCTGTCCATGCAACAATAGCAATGTATTATGAACTACATGTACTTCAGGATACGTAAAACCTCAGACTGTCAGCTGGGACAGTGTGTGTGTGTGCAAAGTAGTTACCTGCTGTATTTGTAGCTGTGTGTTACTCCCTGCAGATGGTGATAGGTCTGGGGCAGCTCATCCTACTGTTGCCACCCCACAGTGTACACACACATACAGGCTTTGTGGCACTGAATACTCCTGCAGAAACACACAGACATGTTATATGTCACACCATTTAGCACACTGGATGACAATTAAAAAACTTAGATCATTTTCTGTTAATTGAGGAAATGTGTTTCAGATGAGTGTAATCTGAAACAGGCAAGTTAATATCACTTGATGTATTCTGTCAACAACAGCTTTAAAACAATCTACTTGGTCAGAAAATCCCTGCCTGAGGACAGCAAATGCAGCGCATGAGAAATATCATGTTGGCAAAGACAACAGAAGCCAGTGACTCTTTTATCTGTTTTGTGCTGTCTCTCACACTTTACAGCAGGCCGTAACATACAGGGCAGTGGTACACACATTCTCTGGATTAGCTTGTATTATCAAATCTGGAAAAGTTGCTCAATTATAAAGCTCAGATATAGAGTTGACTCCATCTTTGAAAGCTTCTTGCTTCAAAGCTCATGTTTTGCAATCAAAACCAGCTACATCTTTATATATTTTCACTACAACTACAAATTTCATGCATATCAACTGGTGTTACGTGCTGCCCTGAGAAGTTGTTCTCAGTCCTTCTACTCATGCTAGAAAAATCCAGAACTTTCTGAAACATTATCCCCTGTCATCGTCTCCTTGAGAAGATGTACCCTGCAGTTGAGCAAATAGCCCAAATCGTACGCATTCAACTGACAGGCATTTACCTAAAAGAAGAAAAGGGAGGAAGAGTGGTGGTTAAGTTGGTTTGTAAGAGGCTCACCCTTGTTGTTCTGAGCGACCAGGCCAATAGACAGAAAGCAATGGGGTGCTACATGGGAGGCTGAGGCCCCAGAGTGTGAGAGGATAGTATGAGCACAGCGAACCAGAATGCCACTGATCAAGTTACAGAGCCGGTAAATATAGCAGACGCCTATGACCTCTACAGGTCTCTCAACACTCAGTAGTGTTCCAATTTGCTCTTAAAGGACTAGCATTAAGGCTTTTTATAAGCCAAGCTGGGTAAGCATCAAGTCCACCACACTGCTGTAGCCAGCAGATTGGCTGCTTTCACAGAAATTAAAGTCGCAAAAAGGGGCAAACTTCAGTGGATCATGATTCATCCTCAGGCATCTCTGAGTTCCCCCAGTAACAGTGCCACTGTATAAAGGCATAGATACTGCATAAGCTGTGACACTACATAATTTGTTGGCTGTCAGTTGCTATCAAATTTCATATCAATTTCATACATCAAAGTGAATTTTGAACACTTATGATTCTAAATTCATTTCAGCTTTATTTGACATATCTACATTAAATTTTGTTTTCTAAAAAAAATCAAAGTTAAATTCTACCATATCTTCCTTATTCTGACTATAATTCATAGTCATCCTGACTGTATACACATGCATATCATATAACTGCAATATTGGTGTCTGGGAAACATATATTAACAGTAAATTACGAAATTAAATCGAGTGCTTTCCAGCACAGGAAAACAGTTGAGGTATGTGTGCAAGACAGTGGAAAAAGGCAAACGTAGTGCTGTGGTGGACGGTCTCTGTGAGGGGTATAGCGTTACATGACACTGAGAGGAGATGGGACGACACTAGCACAGAAGCCATAGTCGATGTACTGCAGTGTGGCCGTCTCTATATGGTTATGAACAGCTTTGTTTGGGACAAATATGCATGTATTTGAAAAAAAAAAAAAATCCTCATGACGTTATTCCACGCGTGATTAGATAACCACTCAGACCCCCAGGAGCGTAATGGAAGCGGGGCAGGTTTGACAGTGCACTGTCCGTGAAGGGGGCGGAGAGGAGATTGAAACAGCAAAAACTTACCGTCCCTCAAGTCCCTAAACTATGAGGTAGCGAATAACATGCAACATTGATTAACAAGCACGCATGGTTATTTCGTCTGTGTAACCTCGGTGAACGTCCTACATCGTTAGTTAACTGGCTCTCAAGCTAGCTAATTCAACAATATCTGTGTAGCAAAGACAGCAGCGATGTTACGCCAGAGTGTTTAGAGACCACCCCGCCAAACTGTGGTGTAAGCAAATTGTGGCACTGCAACCACGGAAAACCATGCACATTTCGCCAGAAATAGCATAGCTAGGATCTTTATATTTGCTAGGACATCATTCCCCCCTTAAATATGGCCATATTCGATTGAATAAGCAAGACTTCATGCGACAAAATCGGAACTTTGAGGGTTGGTTCAGCTCTCATTCTGTTATAAACGCAGGGCAGTTTATCTAGCTTACCTGTCTTTAAACTTAAATTTATACTGAAACAAAGAGCTGCTTCATAGTCATATGTTTGCCGAATATTTTGGTGGGTCAGTGTGACTTCTAAAATGTGTTAAGTAGTGTTCGGTAACATATATATTTATTACCGGAAAGCAAGGAAGCGTAATATTACCAGAGTTTGGTAGGAGTTTGGCTTATGCTTGTGTCCATTAAAGAGAACAGTACATATCAGTGCTACAATGGTGTAGGTAACTGCAGTCACTCACCCCACAGTTGAAGATCACCCCGATCCAAACGGACAGAGAAACGCCCCCAAAAGTGTCTCTCTGGCTGGTTTGTGCTGCTTTTTAGACCATTTCTTAGGCTGCTGTGAAGGATGACCGACAGTGTTGGACAGAAGACTACACCGCCATGAGCTTTAATCAAGACAACGCTGGTATTCAGCCATATCACCTATCCCCTTGCAGTTGTAGAGTTTCAGCAACCAAGTAACGGTTCTTTTCGCTTTAATAGTGACGTCAGTCCGGTAACAGAGCTAATTTCTGATTGGTTCATACCTCTCCGTGAGCGTCACCAGCCTGACCAGCGAGCCGCCTCCTACACCGTCGCTATGGTGATGAACGTAAACATCAGAGCTGTATTTCATTGAAAAAATGCTACGTTCAAACCTATGGGAAATAGGGAAACTTTTTTCCTATAGTCAATTTTCACCCTATCTTTGTCGTTGTGGGCCTAAATAGTAACAGATATACCAAATTTTCACAGCTAAATACTATAAAATTATATTTACTTCCCACATTAAGTGCACGTGTTTAATTAGAAATAGGACGTTCAGAGCAAATACACACAGACAAAAGAAAAATTGCCATGCTGTTTGACGGCTTAAATGTGTACAAACAGATGACAAACTAAAGGAAAAACCAACACAGTTGTAAAGTATCTTAGTAACGCTTGGGCCACCAGGGGCTGCTGCCAAAACAACTTCAGTGCACCCTGGGTTGCAATCTGGTGACTGTGAAGGCCATAGAATATGATTCACATCAATTTAATACTCATCAAACCATTCAGTGACAACTCATGGCCTATGAATGGAGGTCTTGTCATCCTGGAAGAGCTCACTCCCAGTGGGATAGAAATGTTTCATCCTATAGGAGTAAGGTGATTGCTTGGAACAATTTTGTACTGATTTGCAGTGACCCTTTCTTCAAAGGGAATAAGTGGACCCAAACCAAGCCAGCAAAATGCACTCGCCCACAGCTACAAGAATATGTTGAAGCATGACTCATCTGATCATATCACTTTTTTTCCCCCACTAATTTATTACTTAATAATAAAGTTTTTCCTTCAATTTGTCACTGGTGTGTTGTCCTGCAGTATTTTAACTGTAACATTGTAGCAGCACAATTGGAATTGTCACAAAATACTGTGGTATTGATGTTGTGCAAAAATACAGATGGCTTATTTGTGACTTGTGAACCCTGGGAAATTCTAAAATTATCTATTTGTTCATACTGGTCATAACAATAGTTATTCTAATAATGAATTTAAGTGGTTGGTTTGTAAGAGGTTAATAAGGAATAAATACCACCAAGCATAAAGATGATATATGTTTGTTAAATATCTACCTCAGTTTGTTATAAGAATATATTTTGCTGTATTAATAGTTGGTTGGGTCAGATATTGAAAGAGATCTCCTGTGTCTAAGATTATTTCCTTTAAGTGTTCCAAGTTCCAGGACTCAAGTAGTCACTCAAGCTGGCGTGTGTGAGCATCTGCATCAAAGTGAATGAGTCATAAAATCACACTGCAATATAATCATCTCTGCCATGAAACACATCTGTACCCCTGACATGGTTCCAAAGCTGCTGCTGTGAATGAAACAAAGTGTCACACACTGAGGAGGGAGGCTGCCATTTATTACCATTCAGTGATGCATCTTTCTTTACATATACTAACACAAGAAAGACTCATTCTGTTCCATTTAATACTTCATATAGGTTCCTACAAAAATGATTATGCTTTAAATGCCACAGATTATGAACAGTCCCATGTTACATATAGTTGAGTGAACTGATTAGCTTAAATACTGGTGTATAAATCTGAGCAGGGGTGAAACTTAGGCATCCTGCTCATTTAGTCCAACCAAAAGCTATAACACTATAATCAAAGACAAATATAGCTTTCTAAGATCCACCTGAGCTCTGGTGCACTACTTTTAGAGGCAGATGATGACTCAAGCAGCATATTTACGGATATATCCAGAGTAGCAGTATCTATTTAGATTCATGTGTTTCCATTCAAACAGGATGTGCAGTAATAAACCTGCCAGATGTCTGGTATTATTTGTTGAGTATTTAACTAAATAAAATAAATAAATAATAATAAAAATAAAAATATAAAAATAAAATATATGAAGCTGTTCACTGTATTAATTTTCTCTATTTCAGCAGGCAAGCCCTGTTCTAACAGAGGAGTGTTTTATTTTTGTCAAACAGGCATAATATCAATTCATTACTGTTGCTCAGAAAGGAGAGGGAGAAAATGAATCTTACCTAACTGAATTTAAAGGAAAAATCCACCCTCGGTTATCCTTCAGGAGGAGGTACTTTGTCTACTTCAATAAGTGATTTCTTCTGTTTTGTAAAATGTAATTTGACACCTCCTTGAGCTCAAAGGACTTATTTGAACTTCAAGCAATGGTGTGACATTGACAGTGAATAAGCATATAAACGAAAGATTGATACCACTCTAGCAAATCTGAAGCTACACCAGCAGCAAGTTAGCTCAGCTGAGCATAAAAACTTGAAGCAGCTGTAATAACAGCTAGTCTGGCTCTATTTGAAAACAAAACCCACCCCCTCCACACCTTCAAGCACCTCTAAAGATCTCTACTAAGTGTATAAATGACAGGTTGAGGTTTTATAGGGGGGTGACAGACTATGCGCCAGTCCTCAGATTTCAGAGAAAAGATCCCAGGAAGTGAATGCTTCCATCGAAGAAATAGCCTGGTCCAGCCCATAAAACTACAGTCTATCAAAATAACTAAATTTTTTGTACAGATTAAACAAATGAAACATAACACAAACAAATTAGTGAACTTTAGAGGAGCTAGTAGGCTTATTTTGTTATTTCCCAAAATGTCAAGCAATGAGAGCGACAGTGATGATGACAGTAAATCAAGAATTTTCACATGGGACAGTCACTTCTGACCCAGTCTAGAAGCACAGTGTGCTGTACTGCACTCTTGACTATTGAGGCTACTGCTGGTGCAATCATTACCTTGGCCTCTAAAATGGGTGTCTCCCTGAAAGACTGCTGAATGATAGATAAAAGGTGGCTCTAGAAGGCCTCACAGTTTGATTCTTTAAAATCACAACCTGATGCTTACTGCTGATGGTTCAACTGAGTATCTGAATATGAGCTTAAGTTGTATACCTGACCTGTAATTCAGAGAAATAAAAACACCATAGAAGAAAAAGTACATTGCCAATAGCTGTTAAAGGGGAATTAGGGTGGAATTTTCCTTTAAAGGTCCTGAAAACCTATTTCCTTGATTAGCTTCCTACTGCTCCCACTTTGCTTATTTGTTTGTTTAGTTTCGTCTGAGTTTTGCTCACAGGTTTGAATGGGTGATGTCACATATTTGGACCAATCAGAATTTGATGTGATGACATTTGCTGAATGTTTGTCTATGATGCCAGGCCACTGTCAGTCCTGATAAATTTTAACTATGGTTTTTCCCTTAACTTTAATTAATTGTTGCTTTATTCATCATGAACATTTAATGTTACAAATCTGAGATGACATTTTCAGGGGCTTGAAGAGATGTAAAATGGCTTAGCCAATCTTGGCTTGTGGCAGGTTTGACAGTAGGCATGAGACACAATAAATAACATCATAACTAAATTTTTTTTTTTTTTTAAATCTGAATGAATTCAATAAGTAATACATTTACATGAAGACTTAGAGTATTTGTCTTTGTCTTAATGTAAAATAAAGTTCCATCAAGTGCATTATTCCATAAATCTAAGCAGGCAGAGTGACCACTTTCTCGCAAACACATAAAATCAATAAATGAATAACATGCACACCACCCTGCAAACAGTTGCATACTGCACATGCTCACTTCAAACAAATCTCACACTGATTAACACAGATACTACAACTCAACACTTCAGTCTAGACTTGGATGTTGGAGCCAGCACCGCACTGCTGTCTCTTTGTGCTGGTGTCTATGGCGGTGGTTCATGCTACGCTAACATTTAGACTACTGAGATAAAATGGGGCGACAGGTTTCAGTACTGTAACTCTTTTCATCTGACCTGCTCATTGCTACACCTTTATATTGACTCCTTAATCTAACTATGTCACTCACCGTAGAGCAGTAGTGTCTGAAAATAAACACTACAAAATAATAATAGAGTTGGAAATATTGTAGCATTTACATACTTGAGATATGGATACTTCAACAACACTGTTAAGAGGCCAAAGCACACTTAGTTGTTTCCTATTAACAGTGAATGAACTGAAGCTGTAGCCCAACAGATATCTGTTTCCAAACAGCCACTAAATATGAATACTTCATTTTGTGGCTTGATGTCTCAAGTGTTTCCTCATCCATAATACTTTGTCAAGAGTCCCATACTTTCCAAGTTGTTTGCTAGAGGAAAAAACAATAGCACCAAACATCTAACATCAATGCTCCTCTTATACAAGGTGGATGCTGCATATTAAAATCAATACATACTGCATACATTCCACATTACAATAATAATATCCCAGTCAGCTATCTTTGGTGAAGGCATTTCTGCGCAGAATGGACTGAAATCTAAAACACACTTATGTGTGGGAGCTGAATCACTTACGTAGAGGATTAATAGAAGAATAATGCGCAGTTTAAAAGGGCCCTCCAAGAATTTAGGACTGTACTTCCATAAAGTTTGGGACCCACAAGAGACAAATTTAAGCAGCAGAGGCCGAGATATTCTTACTTTTAGGAGTTCAAATTTTAAAAAGACACTGGTTCCCACATTTCCCATAATGCTGTTAGACAACATAGACAGCTGGATCTTATATAAGATACTCCATGCCCCATCAGCTCAAACCCCACAGTTCCCGTTTGTAATACAGGCTGTCTGGTAAAAGTTTTGAGTCTCAAGCCCCTTTTCAGATGCACATGAATGTCCTAAACTGAGATCAGCATGTGTTAATGATTACTGATTCCATACTTGGAAAATTGTAAATAAACTGCAAAGTAAAAACACTGATTAAGCATTTAAATAAAACAAGATCATATGCAAGTTCTTCAAGAAATTATGCAATAACAGAACAAATAGAACACTACACTCATAAGTGTATGGTAATAATCTGAAATCAGTAACAAAATAAATAAATAGAATTACGTCACTATGTGCCAAAAACTACATTGGTACCATATTTCATTAAAATGGCCATAAACATACAAAGTAATGAAAAAAAATCACAAACTTGTCTTGCTCCCCAGAATGAAGAAAGATGGTATGACTATAAACAACAGTATTTCAAATGTAGACAATATGCCATAGAGATTGTCTTTCAGGTACCCTGGTGTGTGTGTGTGTCACTTCTTTCCTCACAAGGAACCTCATCTAGTGAGAATATGATAGTGGCACAGCACAATTGATATTTGACACACAGATGAAGCCTGTAGGGGGCAGCACATAACATGACACAACAGCTGCTTTGTGGTATTGTGTGTGGGTCTGTGTGAGTGTACACATATGTGTACACAGTAACATTAGACTTTGGTCAGTGATGAAGAAAACACTGTAGTATATCATTGGCTTATGATCACTGCACTCCTGAAGCCATTTTACTATAAAGAGGTGCAATTTTCCTTTTAATACAACATTTCTTTTTAAAGTCTCCCTTCACCCAGAAATGTTTTTTTTCTTCTTACTTCATTTAACTGTTGTGCAGAGTTTAACATTAGAAAACTGTTTTCATATTCATTCACAATTGCTTACCTTGAATCTCAGTTTGATGTGCGTAGTGTACATACAGGATGATTTTCTGACATCACAACTAGTTTGGAAGCCAATCATGGTCCAGTACGCAATTTACACAAGTGTAGTGTGGAAATTTGAAGCCTCCAGTGCACATACACTGAGAGTGGACTTGTCAGCAGAAGAAATTCTGAACAGTATTTGCATATTTAGAAATTGTGGATTTTTCAGTGAGGGAGAAAGTAGATTTGATTTGAAGAATTCTCTAGCGGAAAGAGCTATCAGACAAGTTGCGTTTTAAAGCAAAGTACTGTCTTTCAACATGTCTGGAGAGGATCTATAAGGATTTATTTTTATAGTAAATTTCACACAGATTGTTGAATGTCATGTATAGAAAGAATCCCTTGCTCTTTTTGTAAAACAATACTGAATGTGATGTAGCATGTCTGAAGTTGCCATTTATCCACAGAAATACAAAGGAAAACATCAACTAACAATTGCTAGTTTTTCCCCAACCTCTGTATTTAGCAGGATTTAGGCAGGATTTTTCCTTTAACAGACACTGCTCTTCCTGATATTGTGTACCCATGGTAAAAGTGCAGATGAGAACAGCAGTCCCTCTCCATTTAGCAGCACTGCCTCACCGCTAATAAGGGTAGCTGTTGCGATGAAGTGGGCAAGCCAGTGGTGTTTGATACTTGCCTATGCAGGTGCTATGGTACATGCCATGTACTAAGAGACAGAGCTGCAGCGAAGCTGTGCTGGTACAGCAGCACCCTCCTCTCGACTTAAGCTGCTAGCTGACTGCAAGTTGCTCTCTTGGCCAGTTCTCCACTGCAACAGATTTGTGCACTAACTCCAGTGGATGCCCTCATATAAAGCTGAAATAAATAAAGACACAAAACTCTCCAGACTCCAGAGCCTCCCAGCAGCCCACTGAAGTCAACTGTACAGTTGCCATGATGGTGTTCACATCACTTTCATCTTTTCTTGTTTTAATTTCTGTCAGCAAGTGGCCCACTGCCTTTCCATATGTGTATTCCAATAATTTTGCAATGTCAGTTACAGATAATCCAGTGAATCAATCAATCAAGGAGTCACGCTAATCAGCCAGTTTGATACCCGCTGTTCATTTGGTCTTGGGTACCACTAGTATTTCATCACCGTCTTGAATGCTGTAGGAGTGGAGAGCCCGGGTGTTGTACTTCATTTCCTCTGGACCAAAAGCACTACACTTGTCAATGTAGTAGAGCCTCATGCTGTTGGTGGACAGCTGGACCACTGTTGTCAGCTGCTTCTTCAGCTCAGCTACTGTCTGGTCCAAACGGATGCTCAGCTGACACACACACACACACACACACACACACACACACACACACACACACACACACACACACACACACACACACACACACACACAACATCTTAACACTTCATAAGGTTGATACAGCCTGTTTCTCTGACGAATGTCTGATATTCACAGTGCTTTTAACTGTTCTGCTCTCCACACTTTCCTTAGGGAAAAATCTGGGTCTGTAGTTGCTAAATGTTCCAGTTTCAGTTCAATGTTCCAGAACAGCTAAACACTAACTTTATCTTAAACTGTTGTTTGATGCTGGGCAGGTGGTACTGGTTTACAAACAGCTGTTTGGTGAGAGTGGACCAAAATAATGTAATTGCCAGACTACAAACTAAAACTAAGAGCTAAAAGATGCGCAACTGCTCCAGAGATCAGAGAGGAACTGCAGAGTTGGGTGAACGCATGTACATCTATACACGTGACAGCTTTCACATTACACACAGTCATGTGATTCAATGCTAATATAAATGTTGCTTTAAGGGGCGAATCAGCTGTCCTTAACCACTGCTGGCAAAGAGCTGTGAGCCTTTAACATGGCCACCTGGTCATCATCACCATCCAGCAAAAAATAAGTTCTTTGTCTAAACAGACGAAGTAGTGAGAGTAGAGAATTCAGTACAGACTATGTCCTTCACAGAAATGCTTTGCTTTTGTGTTGGTCATTAGAGAGGAATGAATAACACCACAGGGAATCCCATGACATGTTTGATCAAATTCTTTTTGACAGTGGAAGGTTGTATGGAGGTTACAGTAGTCATGATGAACCACTGAGAGAATGTTTTATCTCCACAGCAGCTGGCTGCTTTCCAGTATAATTGGACAATTTTATCTGCTTTTTTTTAACACAAAGACTAAAGATTATCTTGGTGCACGGCACCAGTTAGTCAAAAATAAAGACAATTGTCAGTGCCCGAGTACTGAGGAAAAAACAAGTAGTACATTTACTAAGGAGAGACTCAACAGGATGACCAGGTCAAGTATGAAGGAGCAGTGATAGCAGGAAGTAACATTATGTGATATAATCTTTGGTCCTGCCTCTGAAGTTATTGTACATTTGTTGACTATTCAGAACAACACCTCATTAAATGCTAAACACACCTGTTCCACTTTTTCTTCACAGTGAACCTCCACCTGGGCATGGCAGCGAGGTCGGAGGTCGATCTCGGCAAGTGGTTCCAGCTTCCCATACTTGGTTACCAGGGAATGATATCTTAGGAGGTAAGGAGAAAGTTTTGCTGTCAGTCTTGAAAGCACACACACATACATGACACATACACTCATACCACTGCAGCTGCAGTGCAGTGTACCTGTAAGGCAACTCCTCCTCAGGGTAGTCTAAGTAGTAACGGATGAAGAACCTCTCTGCGTCTTCTCTCTCACTGTCAGTCACAACGCTACCATTTAGTAGTGATATTGCAGGAAGCCTGAGAAGAAGCTCAAATGTATTATGCCGCCATGTAACAGATATTTCTGACACAGTATGACTCTTCAATGCACCAGATAACTGACTTCAACAATTATGGAGACCAAACTGAGAGCACGTCTCATTCAATGTCAAGGATTAGGAGGAACAAAGCAACCTCTCCACTTCCTGTCGAGGAGGTTATTCCTCACTGAGATCACAAATGGGACTCACTGTGCTATCATGAGGCTGCGTCGCTCTGCATTGGTGTAGGTCTGCAGTAAGGGAATGCCCTGCAGTCGCACCTCCTCCAACTTGGGGAAGAAGTTCAACTTCTCAATGTCTTCCCATCGGTTTAGACCTGACAAAACATACATGGACAAGTAAGCTCTGTGAAGCCTTTTGTGTCTCCTGAGAGAGCTGCATGAAGTCTGATGGATGTCCTCAAGTGACACTTGAAGCTTATTGGCACTGGTGGTGCTATTAGGGGAAAAAACACAGAGAAAAATATGGACAGAGAACAAGCACTGGAAGGAGATGCATGGTGTCTTCTCTACATAGATCTGTCCGAGTCACATGTTAATGCTTTAATGTACAGGATGTTAGGTCACTGCAGGCCAGTATTAGCTGGAAACTGAAGCTGCTAGT